>NW_017278525.1:0-538 GCF_001594065.2 Cyphomyrmex costatus
GATCCGCATTCAATTTAGAAATCATTTCAGATACATCGATTTCCTGTTTGTCACCAAGATCTTCAAAATCTTGCATCGCATCACCAGCTTGAATAATATTTTATACACCTATTGGATTATCGGGATCATCTTGAGACGTATTCTGTTTTTCGAAATCCTCTAAATGTTGTTGAAGTAATTGCTTTGCAGTTTCAAATGCATTCTTCAGTTCGTCTAATTTTTCATGATACTCCAATGCTTTTTCAAGGTGTAATTTGTTATTGTGAAATGATTCTGCATAAAGTATCATATCCATTTTTAAGATCTTGTATGTTCCGTCACGGTTTGAACATAAGGAGTAACGAAAAGAAATACTTTTCTGGTTGCGTATTGACATCATATCTGTAGTGATTAATAAGACATTCCCGCTGTCGCTGTTTCAAATAATCATCTTTTTCGCTGTATTTTACTCTCTTTCATTATGTTATCTTTTTTAAAAAAAGAGGTAAAAAAAGCGCTAATTGTGCGTGCCTCTGATAAAAAACCGTTTGGGCCAGTT
>NW_017278526.1:0-743 GCF_001594065.2 Cyphomyrmex costatus
TGAAAGCACTTGAAAAGCACATAGTTTTACTGTACTAATTTTTTTATTTTGTATATGATTTAATAAGAAGGTGCTAACTTAACGATAAATCAGCACCCCCAAGGTTAATCGCGATTATCTGCATAACTGTTCAAACACAATAATTGGTATTAGGCACATAATTAGTACATAAGTAGCACTTAATTCTGGCATAAGTGCTGTTTTGATTTTTTGTCCGAGGGGGGGGGATCCTGTCTTAACTGCCAAATCTCTATTGTATGCCGTATAACCAGCCAACATGATTTTTTAAAGGAATTGAAAGCATGTTTACGTGAACTCTCCAAACTCATTGGAAGCGCTCGGTGTGCCAAAGGAATACCGAATGCTGCGTAACTTGATAATTCGAATAATAATTCGATGGATTGCAATCATATTTATTCATATAACAATGAACATTTTTCTCGAATTTATTCATACGAATATATTGTCCATTGAGACAATATTATTAATAATATTTTGGATGATTATGCCAACTAATACATATCATTTTATTACTTTAAATACTCTGATCTGTGGAACTGTTCTTTGGTTAGTATATATGTCAACAGTTAGTTTGATTATTTATTGGCGAATTTAAAATATGCGTATGTATTGTACGCGTTCCAATTTTTATAAAAGACAACTAAATCTATAATATTCTAAATTCAGGTACACGAGCTCCAGATTTCATCGAGTCAATGAACGATTACAAGTTCTTTATTCCG
>NW_017278527.1:0-9262 GCF_001594065.2 Cyphomyrmex costatus
CGACGACCTAATATAAAAACATTAAATTCATCACGAATAGCCATGCGATATTTAATGTATTGTTCTCTAGTTATTCGTTTATTGCTATTTA
Source organism: Cyphomyrmex costatus (assembly GCF_001594065.2). Taxonomy (NCBI): domain Eukaryota; kingdom Metazoa; phylum Arthropoda; class Insecta; order Hymenoptera; family Formicidae; genus Cyphomyrmex; species Cyphomyrmex costatus. The sequence goes on from NW_017278527.1 coordinate 92, forward strand.
ATTTTGTTAAATTTCTATGCCATCCTTGAGTTCCATATGGATAAAATAAAGGATATATCCATGGTTCTACATTTGGATCCATAGTACTGATTTTTTGCAATGTTTTAGTATTTTTGTTACGTATTGTTACATACGATTCTGGAATTTCTCCATCAGCGGTTGTACGAAAAATAGCAGCTACTTCATTAATTCTTTGAGCATTATATCGTCGTCGATCCATACCTGGTTTTAATGTAAATAATAATTGTAAATCTGGCAATAAATCTCCAGATTCCATTTCTAATTGTCGTTGATTTTCTAATTCTTCTCCCATCATTTGATAAGATTGAGCAAATATATTAAATGTCCGCATTATATGTTCAAGATTTTGTGTGATTTCTAAATCTAAATAGGAATTTTTATTTAAACGATAGTTTATTTTATTTAAACGATAGCTTCATTATTATCTAAAATAAAAAGTTGACCGTAAGTAGGATTTTCATTTGAAGCAGCATGTAATGCTGTATTTATTTGATAATAAATTTGTCCTTGTATTTTGAAACAATATGGACCTGATCTTCTATTTTGAAAATTGACTAAATTTGCATTAAAAGGTGCAAATGAAAATGAACTATTGTAACTACGGATATGTTGGAAAAAATCTTTAGATTTTGTATGTTTACCGTCAAACAAATTTTGAAGAAAATTAGGATATTTAGGTAATGATTCCAAAGATACTGTACCATGATTACAACAATCGTGAAAGGAATTTCCTTTATTAAATACTTTTTCAGGTGCAAAATGCTTTGCGTTACAATGAACACAAGTAACATCCATAGGACCAATATAATATTCAACTATTTCATTAACTTTATCATTATTCAATTCTATTATATGTTTATTACAAATTATTCCTCCGATACTACTATTTGTTTGGTTAATTGTTCTTTTGTTAATAATGTTATTAGCTTTTGCAATTTGACGACGACGTCGTTGATTTTCTGCATTTCTTTCCAAACGTTGTCGTTGAAAATGTTCTTCTTCTTCTAAAGTTCGAATTATTTTACGTCTTGGCATATTGTTAATATTTTATTTATATTTATTTATATTTATAAACAGTATAGTTGTAAATAATATTTATTAAAACAGAATGTTAATTTTTATATATTTATATGTTTATACGTATAATAATAGTAATAGTAATTTGTCTACTAATATCATTATTTCATTATCATCATCATCATCATCATCATCATCATCATCATCATCATCATATCATCATAATTATCATTAGCATCAATATTATTATCATTATTATTGTTATACTGCTATATAATTTGTATAAAAATAAAATTGAAATCAAATTAAAATCAAATTAAATTAAATTAAATCAAATTAATCAAATTAAATAAATATGTAACATAAAAAATAACGTTTAAAATTGTAATTAAAAACAAAAACAGCTACAGTACATCTGAAATAAAAAAAAGAAATTTTAAGAATTATTATTATTTATACATATCTAATATAATTATATATATATAACTAAATAAAATAAAAAAAATAAAATAAAATAAAAAAAAGCACACTAAGAAATAATGTTAAGAATCAAAATTTCTTCATTCCGAGGGTGATATACAATCTTAAATGGGAACCCCTATTTTTTATTACATATTTGGAATCTTTGGCTAAAAGCACATATGATTTGTCTGAAAAATTTTTCTCAATTTATGATAGATGGCGCTGTAATCGACGAAATTCAATTTCTTCGATTTCTCTTACTGAGAAATCCTCTTACCCATGCTTACGATTCTGCAATACATTAACAAAAAAATACCACGTTTTCATTGTTAATACTCGAAATTAATCTTAAAACAAACTTCTTATTATTTTTAATTACTCATTAATTACTTGTCAAGAAACTACTTCCGCGAAAAAAATATATATACATTTAATATAAATTTTATTAAAATTTAATATAATACTAAATAAGATCTTATTAACGATTCCAATAAATATATTTTTATTAAAACCTTATATAGATTTAATTTGAACCATATAATGATCCATATTGTTATATAAGACCATATTTGAACTTATTAATTCAACTTATTTAAAACTTGTTAAGATTTAATTAAATTTTACAAATTGGACTTTTATAAGATTTAATAAGGACTTATTAAACTTAAATAAGTTGTTAATATAAACTATATTAAAAATATATACATGTTCGCATTTATTTATAAAGTTATATAAAGACTTTATAAATTCTTTATATGAATTTGGATGAAATCCTCATAAAGAACTTTTAAACTTTTTTTTAGAATATACTAATTTTTTTTTCGCGGAGTAAATATAAAAACTAAAATATAATAGTTAATTAATATAAAGATATAATGATTGTTTTTCAAAATTTACTGATTATAATAAGAATAAGGAAGAAAGCACGAAACCAAGCCAAATAACGGTCAACGCTGGATCACGAATGCTTATAATTATGTGTGAATTTATATACCGCGTATGTAGTTCCAATCGCTTGCAGAAATTTTTTCCAGACTTACAACGCAACACTAAACAACTACCGCGGTAATATCACTTTCGTTAAATTGACAAGCAATCTAACAATTTTTGATGCATTAGCATCTGTTAAAATTTAACGATGTAACATTAATTCTAAACATAAACGAAAAATTAAAAGGACGTTGTAAGAGTCATAAGAAATAATTTAAAAAAAAAAAAAATTAAAACAAAACAGTTATATATAATAATTCAATTTCATACAATATTCGAAGATATACATTTAAAAAGACTAACAAAAATTTAAAAAAACTACTTTACGTTTCGGCTCCTTGATTGAGTTTTCTTCATAGAAACGCACACATATTCTTATAGTTAATATTAATGAACTAATCCTAAACGTCCATCTTCACATCTAACCATTGTCCTTGAAGCGATTGACAGATCGTAAGAAAAAAGTCAGCTATAAATTATATTGAAATAACACACATTTGATTTAAATAAATCTATTATAAAATATGTATGTAATAAAGAATTGTAATACTATCAAACCTTTAACGATGGACATCATTATTCTGAACTCTCACAATAAATTAATGCTTTCCAAGATCTAATCGTCAATATATAAAATTCGTAGACGTCAAAATTATAAAACTATTATACATTATTACAAATCAAAAACTATAAGAAAACATTTTTTAATTTATCAGAAATATAGATCTTTTGCAACTAATTTAATATGAATGTGTGTTACCACTGTGAATATTCGTTGGCAACTGAGACAGAATAGTATTTTTTTTTTAATTTTTGTTAGTCTTTTTAAATGTATATCTTCGAGTATTGTATGAAATTGAATTATTATTGCGAAGAATATCACAAGTTGGCGTTTCGTCCCGGTTTCCACTACTGGACTCATCAGTAAGGTATTGTAATGGAAACCTACCTTAGACGCCTGTGTAAGTTATTAAATTGAGAATCTATATAAACAGATATACGCGTATCTCAGCAATTGCGAGAAATTTATGAATATCTATAGACCTCTGATGGCGAGTCGACGTAGTAATATTCTTCGCAATATTTAAACTAACCTAGTAATAACGTCTTTTTCAGGCTCGTGTATTCAATGTTACATGTAACATTAATTCTAAATCTATGAAAAATAGGATGAAACGCCAACTTGTGATATTCTTCGCAATCATATTTTTCACAGATTTAGAATTAATGTTACATCGTTAAATTTTAATATGTTTTTCAACATATTATTATTCAATATCCAAAAGATACTGATGCATCAAAAATTGTTAGATCGTTTGTCAATTTAACGAAAGTGATATTACCGCGGTAGTTGTTTAGTGTTGCGTTGTAAGTCTGGAAAAAATGTTGGCACGCGATTGGAACTACAAACGCGGTATATAAATTCACACATAATTATAAGCATTCGTGATCCAGCGTTGACCGTTATTTGGCTTGGCTTCGTTTTTTCTTCCTTATTCTTATTATTGTTTATACAATTGTACGGTCGTTAAAATATTCTAATATTTGTTACTGATTATAATTTATATTATTAAGAGTACATTTTAGTTCGGTCCGTTTTTTTGTATTCAAAAATGCATGAACAGATTAATTAAAGTATTATCCATCGCTGACTACTACTTTTTTCCATCTCTCAGGCAATTTTCGAATTCCATCTCGAAAAAATGACTCGTCTTTGGAGGCGTTCCAATTTTGGAGCCAATTTTCGATTTCTACGAAAGAAGTGAACCAGTGATTTGCCAAATCGTGCTGTATCCTTCGGAACAACCAGTAAATCAATTAGAAGGAGCAATGTCCGGAGAATACAATCCGATGTAAAAAACCTTTTCTTTGTTGCCTTGGAATCAGGTGCTCGCAAGTGAAAAATCGCCTTTCAACGTCTCTCGATTTCAGTTCATAAGGCACCCAATTTTCTTGTTTTTGAATTATTCTCATGGCTCTCAACCGTACAGAAACGATTTGTTGAGTTATTTCTAATGATTCTGCAAGCTCCTCTTGCGTTTGATTCTGATCTTCTTCGAGTAATGCCTCTAATTCTTTGTTTTAGAATTTTTTTGGTTGTCTAGAGTGAGGCTTGTCTTCAACGATCAAATTTCCATCCTTAAATCGTCGAAATCATTCCTTACATGTTTTATCAGTTGATTTATCAGCATTCAATTGGCTTCAGCTGCAATTAAAAACTCCCGCAAATGCTGTTTGGTTATCACAAAAATCGATATTTCAAATACAGTAAAAATCAAGGTTTTTGTATGAAACTCAAAGCGATATAAATTGAATATTATTAGCAGATGTCTAATCTCTCTGAAACCGCCAAAATCAGCTGTCACTATGAACCATTCACAACAGCTGGAACCATTTTGGAAAACGGACCAAACTAATTTGTATTCCAAATAATAACAGGATTAACCAGATTTAAGCGGAGAGCACACACTTTTGCATAACGCATACAGCATGTGCATTTTCTTATGAATGAGTCAATGGACCAATCAAATTCTTTATGTATATGGTTTATGCCTTTCGCAAAAGTGTGTGTTTGGGCTCTTTTGCCTAAATTCTATGCAAACTAATAATTGTAACATATTTTCGTAAGGATTTATAAAAACTTTTAAGTGCTTATACTTTTATGCAACATCTTTATAGACAGCTTCTTACTAACCATAAGATTTACAAGAAATCGTAAATTTTTACTAACAATTATCTTACGATATATACATACAAAATTAGAATAATAGTCATAAGTTCTCAGGAATTTTGTGAGAACAAAATATGAGTTTTATAATTTTATTTAAAATTTATCCTAAATCTTGAATGTATAAATTTAAAAGTTTAATAAAAATTCTATACTACATTTATCAAATATACTTATTATATTTCATTAAATTATATAAATCCAAACAGTAAGTACTCACTTTGAGGCATTAACCCGTCCGCTCGGCCTGGTTGCAGCTCACACTGTGGTTCTAGCACTCAAAAATAACAGAATCTCCAATTTCCCTTGGTGCAGATACAAGGAGAAATGTTTCGTATTTGATGTAGTAAACGGAAGAAATTTATTGTCGTAACGCGTAGGAAATCTGTTTTAATGCTTTAGCGTCGCTACTGTCAAGTAAAAAAATGATTTTATGTTATGCAATGGAAATTCGTCAAAAAATTATAATTAAAATTATTTAAGTAGATACTACAGTTTTTATAGCTTACTAACTTGATTGGCCGATGATTGTTCTTACTCTTGAACCATAGTGATTTGACATTGATCGATAATACGACTTGAGAATTATATCTAAACGAAAGGTTTGTTTTTTATTACTGAAGATGGTTATATCTTATAGTTGAAAAACATACAATTGTTTAATAAATTTGTATATATTAAAACTTTATTTAAAAGGAATGATTTTATTGCTCAACTATTATACTGCGCGTTAATTCCTATTGCCAGTCTAAATATTGTTATTATTATTGTATTATAAGGAGTGCATAATATATATTATATTAAACTTACTTATTAGTTTTGTATCCTCTTAATTCTTTTCTTCAGGCACGTTATTTAATTATTTTATAAATAACGAAATTTTTTTTATATTAAATTAAAAGCTTCCTAACACACACTGACAGATATAGTGTGAAGTATGATGTAAAAAAAAAGGTGAAACATTGTGCATAGTTATGGCGGCACGATAAGCGGAGCCAATGAAATTTAGGGCCGTGTTCGGATATGCACTGCTAGTACTGAGGCGAGAAACACACACCTTTGCATAACGCATAAAGCATGTGCATAAGGAATTTGATTGGTCCATTTTCTTATGCATGAGTCAATGGACCAATCAAATTCCTTATGCACATGCTTTATGCGTTATGCAAAAGTGTGTGCTGCGGCCCTGAAAATCTATATTGCACGTATACTGTAGATTTTCAGTAGAGTCCTAGATATTAGAAAAGCGCAACCGGCTTAAGTCAGTATCGCAAAACTACTAAAAAAAGTATTAAAAATGGCGTCGTTTGCAGACGAACTATGAAATACACTAATTGTCTATTAGTCAGCCATTTTTAATATCAATGAATGAATGTCATGATTGGCTTACAGTCACGCCAATCAGGACGCGGAACATTTATTGCGCTTCTCTGATATCTATGATTTTAATAGTGTTAGGGATTCTAAGTTTTTTGAATTTGCGATTGCCACCTCTTTAGCGCACGCCCCTGCGTTCAGCTTCCCAAGCAAGATCTAGTGTGGCGCTTGTTGTATGGCGCTGTTGTATTGGCGCTGAGGTGTATTGGGTAGCGTCGGTTTTTGTTGGCGCCAGAATTTTCTCGTTCTCTGAAGGATGAACATCATCCTAAGTTGCGTACATTAATACATAATTTTGTATGCCTTATTTGTGAGCAAATATATCAAATTTCAAACTTGTGATGTGTGTCATCATTGGAATAAAATAACTAGCGGATACTCATATTGCATGATATCCCAGAACCGACAATTTGATCGGCAACAATTAACAAATAACGTTTTGGAATGGATCGGGTTTGAACCCGATCTAGGTTGGATTTTTGACGTCATATGCTCTATTTCGATTTCTGATTGGACGAGGTCATGATATTTTTAGGTCAAACATGGGTTAACCAACCCAGGTCAGGTTCAAACCCACTCCATTTGAAAACGCTATAATTTTCAGTAGTAGCAGTGCATATCCGAACACGGTCCTTAATTTCATTGGCTCCGCTTATCGTGCTGCCATAAAATGTGGTCATATGTACTCAATAAATTTGAAAAAAATGTAAAATATACACAATGTCCGATAAAAGTCGTTCAATTATAACTGTATGTTGTATTTAACACCTCCCGCAATTTATTAATAACTATCTTTTAGTAGAAAATTTTATTTCTAAGAATTTTTTTTTACTTTAACAATCGTAAGTCGAAAGAGGTTAAGTGATAGTAATTTATATTTTTATATATTACTTACAATTTATGACTTATTACGGTTTACAGCCTCTTATAAAGCAAGGTTTTGGACACAGCCTAATCTAATTTCAAATTAAACAAGAGGCAACAATATTGCTTTTGAACCTAATTCTTATTGGTCGAGATCATGAATTACTGCACATCCACATGATGTTGTTTCACCTTTCTTTTTACATCATGGCGTGAAATAGGATAAACAAAAAAATATTGCGAAAGCATCAATAACTGCGTTCTTACTTATATGCCAGTATTCATAATCAGCCTTATTATATTAAAAATCATCTTAAGTTCAATCTTGAAGTCTCATAAACCAATCAGAAGGCTGTATTAACGTCTTAAGACATTGTTTAAGATGGTTTTGAAATATGAATAGACTAAGAATACCGGCCTTAGTACTATATTAAATCTAATGTCGGTATTTATAATCAAAAATAAAAAAACGTAATTTTAGTCTTAGGTCGATATTTCGTATGACATAAATAAATTTATTAATTTTTTTTAAGATGAAACGTATTGAACGAACATATTAAACTTTAATTTTGAATATTAAGAAAATATTTTATAAGAATAGAAAAAATATATATACCGTATATATAAATCGACGTTGAACACCAAGACACCTACTTCCTCGAAAGCGAACACCTAGATACTTCATTCTTCGACGACGAACACCTAAACACCCACTTCCACGAAAGCAAACACCTATAGACACCCATTTCTTCGACAGCGTGTTGTAGACACTTAAATTCTCGACGGCGAACACCTAGACATTTAGTTCCTCGACAGCGAACACCTAGACACCTAGTTCCTCGAAAGCGAACACCTAGATACTTAGTTCCTCGACGGCGAACACCTAGACATCCACTTTCTCGAAGGCAAACACTTAGACACTCATTTCTTTAACAGCGAACACCTAGACACTTAGTTCTTGACGAGGAATATCTAAACATCCATTTCTTAAACGGCGAACACCTAGACACTCATTTCCTCGACGACAATTACCGAGACACTGACTTCCTCGAAGGCAAACACCTAGACATCCATTTCCTCGACGGCGAACACCTAGATATTCACTTCCTCGAAAGCAAACACCTAGACACTTAGTCCTTCGACAGCGAATACCTGGACACCCATTTCCTCGACGGCGAACACCTAGACACTTATTTTCTCAAAGGCAAACACCTAGACAGAGTAGACAATTACTTCCTCGAAAACAAATACTTAGACATCTATTATATAAAAATAAAAAATACAAAAAAAATAATACGTAATGTGTATATACTATTAAAAAATAAATGTAAAATTAATTTCATTAACAAAACATTTTTATACACACACAATTTATGTCATTTCGTGTGTGATAAACTTAATGTTATTTACTATGAAGTAAATGTACAATAGAAAATCAATTACACATTCATTTTATTAGTTGCAAATATAAATGACAGATTTCGTGTAGAATTTCAAATATATATAAAAAGTTACAAACAGTCATTTAATATTTAACAATCATTTAATATTTAAACAACGTAATCAAATAAAACTTTGTAATATCAGGTATGCTAAATTTTATCTGTATTTCATACATATTATATATATGCTTTTTTCAATTTTTCTTGTAACTTAACTTTTTTTTATTCATTATCCCTTTTTTATCATTTTCCTCTCTTATCTTTCCCTCT
>NW_017278528.1:0-430 GCF_001594065.2 Cyphomyrmex costatus
TAAATTTAAATGTACTTACAGCCCCAATCCTCATCGCTATCCCCATAAGGTGATTCTATCAACTACCATCCATCACCATATCCTTCACTCTTATAATAGCGGTAATGAGACACATAATTTCCCAATGAGTTCTGGCATGTACTAATTTGTGTTCCTGATAATTTTAACTTATTATTCTCACAAGTAAAGTCAATAAAACCCTTTTGCAACTGCGAATGTTTCGGACACCATGTACTGATACGCGTCAACACGTTGCGGTAAACCGAGTTCACGATTGAGAAGTAAATGCGGAAGCGATGAACAATGACGGTTAGACATCCTTGCGCAGACTGAGGAAAAGATTCTCATTGACATTTATATACTTAAAAAAAATGCAGCGTTTGCAAATATGCAGCTGCAACATTTTGCAAAAGACACGTACGGTGATGAA
>NW_017278529.1:0-480 GCF_001594065.2 Cyphomyrmex costatus
TCCGTACAGGGGGTAGAATGGACTAAACTGAGAAGAAAAGTCCTGTACCATTTTACAATTGTTGTAGTAGTTAACGAGATATTATATATAATTTATAAAAATGTTTAAATTCGCCCGGCCCACCGTCAAATGCAAGCGCGCGGCTGGATAAGACCGCCCAGCGAAGTGCGCCGCGTGCGTTCGCACGTTGCTAAGCGTTGTTTATAACAAGCGTTGTTTATAACAAGCGGCAATAGTCCTTGCTAGACATGAATCGCGTAGCGACGGCGAACGCGCACGGCGCGCTTTGCAGGGCGGTCCTATTACAACGACATATAGACGGAGCATGAGCTGCTACTTTAGGCAAGGGAGGGCGGAATAATCGGGGTAAAACGGAAGCACTCCCACCACAGCCCAACTAAGGGCAACTAAGGGCAGATCGGCTTATTTCGCCGAGACTCGTTAACATTCGGCTACTTCGCCTTTTACTCTGACATATTT
>NW_017278530.1:0-746 GCF_001594065.2 Cyphomyrmex costatus
CCTCGCCCCTCACCCCCCCTCAGAGGACCATGGCTTTGAACCGGCCTATACACTCTACTTGTGATTTTGAGAATAATTTATCATCAAATTTGAACATAGAGCACGTAAAAGAATGTGGATGAAAATTAACGTAAAAAACATTGAAAATGGCCGATACAATTAAATTACAGTAAAATATTTGAAAGAGATGAATGCGAAGAAGAGAAGAGAAGCCTACTTACAATTAGACGCGGTAGCGTAGGCGAACCAGACACGCGCCGCATCTTCTTCCTCCGCTTTTTCGAAAAAATTTAATTGAAATGTTTGTATATGTTTACTTTAGAATGCAAAAAAGAATATTATTCTGTATTTTGGTTGTAATAATGTTTCTTATTAAAAATAGGTGGTAAAAGGGATTCGAGATATATTACGAAAAAAAAGTAAATTACTATAATAGTAAATTACTAAATAAAATTTCGCATAGACGTGTCAGATCGATATGTTCATTAATAGGCGAGCGGTTAAACCTCCATTTTGCATTCACTAACCGGCCGATTAACGTTCTAGCGACTTAAAATGATCGGATTCGATTCTTCATATTATTCTACAAAAAAGCATCTATATATATAGTACACTTTATTTGTTTATGTGGTCATTAAAAAAATTACATTTTTTGTTTAAAAAATCTAAACTTTGAACAAAAATTCCGAAAAAATTCTGTAAGCTTAATTGGATCAAAATGAACATTTTTTGTCTCTCGGACTTTT
>NW_017278530.1:816-1034 GCF_001594065.2 Cyphomyrmex costatus
TTTTTTTATTTTGATCCGTATTGTTATTGACAGTAAAAACTGTATTGGAATGAAGCTCTGAATGCTCGTCCGCGGCGCGTGAGCGATCTCGACGCTACGTTGCCATCTCGGCGCTCCGAGCATGTTGCGTTGCATGCTGTGTCGACCTGCAATGCTATGAATCGCGTTGAGACTGGAGACGGCTCACGCGCCGCGGACGCGCATTCAGAGCTTCATTC
>NW_017278531.1:0-1391 GCF_001594065.2 Cyphomyrmex costatus
GCCGCAGCAGCCACCGCAGCCTCCGCCGCAGCAGCCTCCGCAGCCTCCGCCACGACAGGCGCCGCAGCCTCCGCAACAGCAGCCGTCGCCGCGACAGACACCGCAGCCTCCGCAACAGCAGCACTCGCCGCGACCAGCGCAGCCTCCACGGCCTCAGCCATCACAGCCTCCGCCGCGACAGACGACGCGGCCTCCGCAACCGCAGCAGTCACCGCGACCAGCGCAGTCTCCACGGCCTCAGCCATCACAGCCTCCGCCGCGACAGACGCCGCAGCCTCCGAAACCACAGCAGTCACCGCGACCAGCGCAGTCTCCACGGCCTCAGCCATCACAGCCTCCGCCGCGACAGACGCCGCAGCCTCCGAAACCACAGCAGTCACCGCGACCAGCGCAGTCTCCACGGCCTCAGCCATTACTGCCTCCGCAGCAGCCGCCGTCGCAGCCACCGACCCGCCAGCGAGGGACCTCGCTTATCCAGCGTCTGCGCCAGCAGCTCCTGCGCCGCCGCCAATTACAAGCGACATCCCCCAGGATCCGGCCGGTGCAGGCCACCGGATTGTTCCGGCGCCAACCACGACTGCAACACCAAAGGGGACAATCGCCGCCGCCTCCGCCAGGGTCGCCGACACAGCCGACGCCTCCTCCGACGCCGCCGGCCGTTCCGCCAGGACCACAAGCGACCGCCGTGAAGAAGGTGACCCTCCAGCTCGCCGCCTGGAAGCTACACCCGCTGGACATTCCGCCGCCTGCCAGGACTAGGCCACCGAGGTACTACCTCCACCCGTGGGACCTCAGAGTACGCCGGTACACCTCTCCACGATACCTGCCGGCGCCTCCATCAGCGGGGGAGAAGGAGCAGTTCTCGGGATCCGAGTGGGAGACCACCAGCCAACCCGGAGACGAGAACGCGAATTACTGGGGCCCAGAAAAGAGGACGGCTACAAAGCCCTCGCTCACTTACCGCGAGCGAGTAAGTGAGAAGCGGCGCCCCACCAAGTGGACGTATACTCAGCCGCCGCTCACCTACAAGGAGCGAAGCCCCTCTAAGTGAGGGGGCAAACCAAACGGCCCTTTTCAGGGCCACCACAAAATACCAAAGTCCACCACCTTGTATATATCTGTACATAGCGATAATAAAACTTGTACATAATTACAAAGTCACGACTTCACCTCTCTCTTGCGATCCCTGGCGCCGCACCGACAGAGGCCGACAGCGACGGCCGGTCGGTGCCTCCTCCACCAGTAGCGGGTAGACGAAACCGCATACGCAAAGGAAATCGCTACAAACTGGTGACCCCGACGTGATCAGCAGTGCCAAGCAAGGGAGATAACATGATGAAAGACGACGTCGACGCCACCATCGACCTAAGCGCCGAGGCACAGCAAACGAG
>NW_017278531.1:8075-15900 GCF_001594065.2 Cyphomyrmex costatus
TATATGTCAATCGGCTATTTTGACGACAGTAAAAAAATACCGATATTATTGTATACATTAGAGTACATTGACAATATAACGTGTACATTACCAATATTTTTTCGATAGGACACGTCAATTGATATATATAAGCAATTAAGTATGGATTGGTCATTTCGACGACAGTATAAAAGAACATACAATTTATATATATTATTGTATACATTAGAGTACATTGACTATATAACGTATACATTACCAAAATTTTTTCGATAGGACACATCAATTAATATGTATAAGCAATTATGTATGGATTGGTCATTTCGACGACAGTATAAAGTTTATACAATAATATACCAACTGGCTACTTCAGCGACACTGCAATTTTATGTGTAACGTTAATTTTAATGATACTTATGCGTTATATGTATAATTATTATCGCCTATTCGTATCCGATAATGTTCTAATTTATGTCTTATAGTTAATACGATAAAGATAAGCAATAAATATATTTAAGCAATAAATTACAGGTTATATTTTGTTCAGCTACAAGAAACGTTAAGCCGTAGTTAATTGCTAATAAATTTTTTCATTATAATATCGCATATCATTATAATTATGCATTTAATTGTTATTATAACTGTACATACATATAATACACAAGTATTGTGAAAGTGAATGTTATACATAAAATATATCACTGTCGCCGAAATAGCCAATTGGTATATAATTGTACATAATTTTATACTGTCGTCAAAATGACCAATCCATAGTTAATTGTTCATATATATTTATATTAGGACATTATTGGATACATTAAGCATTATTAAATATTATGTAAAACTACATACTCAGAAGAATTGTTAATATAATTTACGTAAATCGTGAATATTTAGTTTAGAACATTTTTCTCAGATGTTGCCAAAGTACTCACTCCTGTTATGTAAATAAAGAAACAGTGATGTGACAAAAAAATCGCTTATTATTCTAAAGGAATTAATCATTGAAGTTAATGATCTAAAATTTAGAAAATCTATTGACGAAATAAACTATTATGTGCATGATAGAAAATTAATGCTAGGAAAGGTACGTGAAATTTGAAATGTACACTTGTATCTAATGAATTTAATGCAAAATATAAGAGAGGAAGATTGCATAAATACATAAATATATTATACCTATTTACATAATTTCACTCAAATATCTTTCCACGCAAAATATGTAAAATTGGAAGTTTATGTTAAAATATACCGAATAAAAAATCTTAATAATATAATATAGAATTATTATTAAAAAATTATCGAAATTTTTTTTTCTATCACGACACATACTGACATCGCTATATTTCATCATAATAGATGTCATAATTTTTTAACACGTATCAACTTTAGTGTTAAATTTATGTTTTTAAAATCACAACCAAATTTTTATATGCCACACAAACATCAAATTTCAACTTCAAATTACAAATATCAATTTACATTTATTCGAACAAATTAATATAGAAAATTAGATTTACAGCAATTAAAAGAATTAAAAAATAGTAATAAATATGTTTCTGAAGAATAAATCTAAATTTGTTTATTGGTATAAAATCAACTTTGAAGTCTATTACGACACCGTATATATATATATATCGGTTCTTATTTCAAGAGTGTCTTAAGTAATGTCTTAAGATGCTAAAGCGGCCCTCTGGCCGGTATTCATAGTCAGTTTTTATATTCAAGACCGTCTTAAGTTCAATCTTGAAGAGTTACAACCAATCAGAGGGCCACTTTAGCATCTTAAGACATTACTTGAGACAGTCTTTAAATAAGAACCGACTATGAATACCGGCCTCTGATTGGTTCGTAACTCCTCAAGACTGAACTTAAGACGGTGTTGAATATAAGAACTGACTATGAATATCGGCCTTTGATTGATTCGTGACATCTTAAGACTGTACTTAAGACATTACTTTTTGACTATGAATACCGGCCCAAGATATTAATTCGAGACACTTCATTGGCTCTGCCATATTTTGTCGAAACCAATAGGCTGGATGACAACCTTGGCCAGACTCTTAAGGTACAATTTCATGCAGCGAAGCTTCGCTGGCGATGACCCCCACTCCGCCGATTCCATATAGCTAGCGAAAAAACGCTCAAAGTTCAACATTGTTGAACTTTGAGCGAAGCAACGCTGCACGCCAGACGCCACAAATGCGAAATATTACATATAACCTATTTTTTTGTTGTGTTTCCTAAATTTCGAGACTAGTCTAGCCTTCTTCTTGGTATATTTCACATTTATTCCGCTGGCGAAGGATAATAACTCAAGGATAATGGCGAATAACAGTAATTTAACAAATTTAGACGTACGTATATATAAATAGTTATAATATTTATACCAAACATTCGTATATTAGGTTTCTCTTTATTTGTTTCATATTATCTTTTGTATATTGAAGATGTTTCTTTTGTAATATTTTATAATATAATATTTACCATATACTTTTTTCTCGTTTGTACTTTAGGATAATTTAAGTATTTTGTACACCTGTGGTGTGTGCGAAACCATTATTAATGAGGATGATTTGATATCTCATACATGCTACAAAGAATACAATAACATCCACATTGATGAAAATTTTTACTGTTATCCTGAGTGTGGTAAGATCTCTATTTACTACTTATTTAAAATTGTCTTACAAATATTTCCCTTCTGCTTATTACCAAAACTTATATTAGAGGATGGAACCATAGTTCGTAATAGCCTAATGCCTGATGGTACGGAAGCTGTCGTTGTCACAAATAAACCACAAGTAAAGGGTGCTGTAAATTCACGTAACGAGTCAGTCGACTTAGAAACAAAGAAGATGGAAATAGAGGAACAGCTAATCGATGAAGTCTTTAAACGATCTGCATTGTGGAACTTCAAACTATCTGTAACTGAACGCAGCCCACAAATAAAGAAACAACTCTGGGAAGAAGTGTATGAAGCTATGAATGGTAATAATGTTGTTGCTATTGTTATAGTATAAGGTTTTTCTATAAATATTATTTTATGTTATAAAAAAATACTGATTTATCAAATTATATGTATTTCCATTTTTTTAGGAACATTCCCTTCCGTGGAGGCGATAAAAAAGAAATGGAAGTCGCTATCAGATTCTTTTCGAGTGCATTCAAAAAAGAATCAGCAACCGAGTGGATCTGCAGCAAGTGGAAAAAAACCGTGGGTACATCTACAACATATGCAGTTTTTGAATGATATGCGGCTAGAAAGCAGGTATAATAATAAAAATAATTATAATAATAATGATAATTTTTGTATACAAATGTATAATATGTAGTATAATAATTAATTTTCTTTTTATGATAGAACTGTCAGTAATATCGAGACTGTGTCAGAACTTGATGATACACAATCAAATTCATTAGAATCAAATGTTTTTCACGATGACAGCAATAGCTGTAACAGTAGCAGCAACAGTCATAATACATCACGTATGTTGAAGAGTATATTTGCATGTCAAAACAAACCATTTTATAAAGAATAGATAAGAATTATGAATTCATACATTGAAAAATGTATTTAGCTCCATCGGTGGAACATTTCATTGGTTAAAGCGGAATCGAATTGCACATAGAAAATTCAAAATAGAAAATTTATGTAATTTTGTTTGTATGAAATAGTAATGACTATTTTTTACTTTCCTGGTTCAATGGAGAGATAAATACATTTTTCATATAAATTCTTATGTTCTAAACATAAGTTACAGAATGTGAATATTTTTTACAAGTAGCAATAAACGCCACATGATTGCAGACAATCCCCTGGATAGGATTGCTAACTCTTTGGAGAGTTCATTGCTTTTTAATATGGGGCAAATAGAGCAAATAGAGCAAATTTTTCATCGTCTTTCTCAAAATATTCCACCTACGTTTGATAAACCTGCGTCAATGGTACAT
Source organism: Cyphomyrmex costatus (assembly GCF_001594065.2). NCBI lineage: Eukaryota > Metazoa > Arthropoda > Insecta > Hymenoptera > Formicidae > Cyphomyrmex > Cyphomyrmex costatus. The sequence goes on from NW_017278531.1 coordinate 12,009, forward strand.
TTGATATCTGTCCTACTTCATGATATAGACCCAGAATTACTGGACGAAGTGATGTTTGATATTTTGAAAGTAATAAATGAGTCAAAAAAAAGAAAAAGATAATAGATTATATAAAGTTATAAGTGCAGTTATTATATAAGATAAGTATAGTTACAAGATAAATTATAAGATGTATATTTCAGTGTTTCGTTATTTAATATTTTATTTGGTATTGTGATAATATAATTATAATTATATATAATAAGTTCTTTTATTGATATAATTACGACGATAGCGAAATATTCTAATTTAAACATGAAATATTTTATTAAAACTTTTAACTTCCACGATTCAAGCTAAAACTGTGCTCTATTGAATGGTATAATCATTAATTTTTTAAATGTATAAGATATTATTTTAAACTAAAGAAAATTTGAAATAAACTTCTCATATAATCTATAATACATATATGCTACAATTATTTATTATAACATATTAATTGTATAAAAAAGTAAAAACTGATAAAAAATAAACCTATAATATTGCAATTAAGTCTCTTCTTAATATTAACATCGAGAATAAATTGTAGAATTTGAGTGGTCTTCTTTCCATAGTCAGTTGGTCCTTGAATAATGACTACCGAATTTGTCTCAATTATTGAAAGTATCTTCTCCTTTATGGAATAGATAGATCATTAAATTTTGGATTGTAAGTAAAATTGCATTCTCGATAGACTTTAGCTACATCTTCTCTACATAAAGATTTTGCAGATTATCTTCTAATTCTTCTGTTGTATTTGCAGTAGATTCTTTTTATTTTCGTCTGTCCTGTCCATATACTAAAATGAATATATAAGATATATACATAACAACTGACAATTTTTGTATTTTTTCAGGATAAACATCTTTTTGAGAGTACCTTAATTTATATTTATAATATACATACACATATGAATAAAATATATATAATAATATATATAATATATATATATATATATATAATCTGAGGAAATACAACGCTTAATTCAAAGGAGGATGTTAAGTTAGAGCAGTTTTTCGATCAAAACAAGTCTTTTAATCTTTATTAAAATGCACATGCGTTTAAAAGCAAGAAATCAAATACTAATTTTGTCACACAAACACATATTAGAGTTAAAATGTAAAAATATTCAAAATTTTAAAATTCCAAAAATCAATATTCATCAAACAAATTTCATAACCTTAAGATTTCAAGAATGGAAGAATTGAAAAAACATTCAAAGTTTTTATATTTGAATTTAATGTTTGAACATTTGAATACCTTTCCGCAACTTTTTCATTATTGACAGGGCTAGTGGGACTCTCCTTGGAAGCAGTAGAACTACTTAAACTTGCGGTGGGTACTTCAGGGCTTGTGACGTCAGAGTTGACGATTATGGAGCTGGTCAATGCTGTGGCTGACATTTCATTCTCAGAGCTGATGATACCGACGTTCTTATCAGTCTTCTCGAGTGGTATCCTGATTTGAGTCAAGTCATCGACACGTCGGTTGGACTAGGACTAGTTAATGCGTTAATGTTCACTGGATGTATAACTTGTGTTGAGTCCAAGTTACTATTGTCCAGATTACTGTCCTCAGGTTTGATTGTTCTATTAAAGTCACTGTTTGAATGCTGATGGTGAGCAGGAGATACAGAAGTGGTGACGGCGGATGCTTTCTCAGAGCTATAACTAGACTCTCCAATTATATTTTATTAAAACTTTTAACTTCCACGATTGTACTGCCATGGCACTGCTCCTTCATTATTGAAGTAGCGACAAAATTCGTTGCGAATATTTACACATTCTCGGGCACTCGTATTACTGCCACAGTTTCCGAAATTTTTGAAAGCACAGCCATCATTCATAATACTTCTCCAAGATCCTGCATTAAATCTACTTGGAGTATCTAGATTGTCGGAATCGACCATACTGTTAGGTACGTATTCGTTACCAATGTCATTTTTCCGAAGCCAATTATGCAAGCACACGGTTGCCTTAACTATTTCCATAGCAGTCTCAGGGCTAGCGATAATTGGCTTTCTGAATACTCTCCATTGGCTGACAAGTATACCGAAGGTATTTTCAATTAATCTTCGTACTCGACTTAAACGATAATTAAAGATGGCTTGTTCCATTGTCAGGCCTCTGCCTGGATATGGACGAAGTAAGTATGGCTTCAAAGGAAAAGCCTCGTCTCCCACAAGACAATATGGTAGAATAAAATTATCTGAAATAGCAGCCGGCTGCGGAACATTCATGTGACCTTTGTCAAAGGCTTTTCCTATGTTGCTGTCTTTAAATATACCCCCATCGCTGCGTCGTCCGTATGCTCCGATATCTACAAAACGGATGATATAATTTGCATCACAGATAGCCATCAAAACTATACTGTGCGTATGCTTATAATTAAAGTATGTTGATCCAGCGTTATTGGGACACTAAAACAGAAAATTGTCACTTCAAATTAAATATAATTTCATTTATCTTATATAGGCCATCCTCTTCTTCCCTGGATACTGTCCTCTTTTAGGGCGTCTGGAGACGTTCAAAGGATTTTCTAAAGGTATCCCGAGTAATTATCATTAATAATTATCTCAAATATTTTTATAAAATTTCACTAGATGTTCTCAGATGCATAAAAAAAAGAAGACGGTGTACAGAGTAGAAGACGATGGATAATAACCTTAATTTTGTAGAGAATAGGCTACTTGACTACTATATGTACATTTAATCTGATACTCAATGTACATACTTGGATGATAACGTGCTTGCCGTCAACAGCTCCAATACAATGTGGGAAATTCCATTTCTCAAAATCTTTGGCTATATTTAGCCAGTCTTTTTCTTCTATTTGACCAGATAAAACTGAAGGCTGCAAACTGTTCCAAATTATTGCACATGTTTCTTTAATTATATTGCTAACTGTTGTAACTCCCACAAGATACTGATACGACATCGATATCATGGAATCACCGGATGCTAAATACCTACAATATTTAAAAAATAATACTTTAATTTCAAAAATAATACAAAATACTGATTTGTGTGATGATAAAATGTATGAAAGTCTCATTTTAAAAAATCATAGCTTTTACTATATGGATTTTTATATTCATGTTTAATACAAAGCATTTTTACACATTCATAACATATATAAATAAATTCAAACGAAACAAACCTCAATGTCAGTGCTAATCGTTCGGATGGAGAGATGGATTCTCGAATAACATTTTGCTTTTGCAATTTTGGACCAACAATGTACAATAATTCCTTAAATTGAGTTATGTTCATTCTAAAATAGTTACGAAAGCGAAGATTTTCCAATTTCAATTTTGGAATTGAAGCAAAATAAAAACTATTTTCTTTTCGACTTTGAAAAATGGGTGCTACCCAATATTTTTTCTTCACATATCGTCGTTTTTTATTCTGTACATAATGTATCGCAGCTACTGCTGCAGCTGTACAGCGTTTTTTAATTTCTTGAACCGCAAAAATTGCAATTATATATTTTAATTGCTGTATGTATTGATCATTCATTTTTATCTTCAGTCTCAATGGTCTCGACACGTTTTCATACACTAAAAAAAAGTCTATAAACGATCAAATATTGAGTGAAATACTTTCAACTAGATATTTGTTTATAATTAAATATCTAATAAATATTACTAAATAGTTTATTTATAATACTAAATATTTATAAAGATAAAAATATGTTACGTTATAATTACCGAACAATTTATATAACCACACTTATTTTCAGCAAACTTCTTAATTAATGGCTCCCGCCTCCAAATAATGAAATAGTCGGTCGATACGGCCAGATCACGTCTTTAATGTAAAAATATGAAAGCGAACGGGTGATACAATGCTCGCGAAAATGGCGTTGTCCGGGT
>NW_017278532.1:0-787 GCF_001594065.2 Cyphomyrmex costatus
ATCTTAGGTGCTAATTATAATTCCGTGAGAATTTATATAAAACTGGCGTCAAAACTCCCCTCTTCTTCCATGTTGGTTAGCGAAGTTAGAAATTGCGCATCTGTAGCTTTAGCAATTCTTTTTAGATCAGCTTTTTTGCAACGATAAGTCCAGACATGCGATTTTCGTGTTCGTTATCCCGCTCGGACGGCGACCGAATCTTTTAAGAGAGCCGCTCGGCGGCCGGGGTGAGGAAACGGTAAAAGGGCGCTCCCGAAAACGGAGTATGATGATTTGAAGAGAACTGGAACGACAGTCGTCGCAGCTAGGGTGAGATTGGTTACTCGCGTTCCTATACCTTATTCCGCGCACAACGAGCGCTCTCGTTATAATATTTGGGGCGAACACAAAATTTAACAACACAGGACGATCACAAAACACTGAGGCACTTCGCACAGTATGCACTGTCGCGGAATGAAGAACAAAGAAAGAAGGATAAGAGAAAAAAAAGAAAGAAAAAAATAAGAAAATAAAACGAAATTGGTCGGAATCACAATTTAATCAATTTTTAGTTGCCCGCGATACGCGAACGCAAGAAGCCAAATTTTACAAGGACATCAGATTAACCGGATTTGACAAAGTAAAATTTAACGATTATAGTACGTCGGACGAGAGTTAACAATCAATTTATATAAAATATTCGAATTGTATAGACTCCTTCTCACACGCCTCGTGACGAGATGATCAAATTCGAATTAAAGCTAAATGGACTTAATTAATAACTGAAAAGTACAACTGAGCTTAAAAG
>NW_017278533.1:0-539 GCF_001594065.2 Cyphomyrmex costatus
CCCACCATTACCACCAAAATCAAAATTGGACGTAATCATGCTACAGTTCCCTTCACTTGAGTAATATCATTGTGCTCCAGCAGTTTTTAACGTTTTAAATGCCTGGTTTAGAAAAAAAGTTTGATTGAATAAAGAGATATTTTTTTTTAATTCAACAAAAATTTCTTTTTTTTTAGATTCCTCAAAAACTGAAATAGATACGAAAAAATAACAAGCATAACAAAAGTTTGGATTTTTAATGTACTATAAGTTCCTTTTTTTTTTGTTTTCTGTAGCATTAAAACTCACTGAGTTGTGAACATTTGAAGTTTGCATGTTACAGTGAAAATCCTCTTTCCGTATCCCTTTAAACGACAGAATTTTAAAAAAGTTTTAATTCATGAGAGCTTATAGCTACGAAAATTCCCAACAAAATCGTTTTTTGATGGACTAGAATAAGTTTTAATTCATGAGAGCTTATAGCTACGAAAATTCCCAAATTTTTTGGTTTTCTTACGATAACTCGGTCAATTTTTGAGCTACAGAGTCCATCAAAAAAC
>NW_017278534.1:0-4164 GCF_001594065.2 Cyphomyrmex costatus
ATTGTTCGGCCATCTTCATAGTTCAAAACGAATAAAGCTCGGACGAGTCACCTGGTCACATATGTTCCGGGGAGGTTAAGGGAGTGACATTCCATCCGGACGAGACCCATCGGCATAATTATGTTATCGAACTTCACTTGGTAAGTTCGTTTGATCTATTAATTATGCCTCCGGTCTCGTCCGGATGGAAAACTAATTGTAGATGTTTAGAACGTGACTCGTTCGTGTCCCCATGGGATAGAAACCGGAAAAATTATCTAAAAGCAATAATAACTATTAACTAAAACTAAACAGTCCGGAAGACCGCCGAAACGACGTGACACGTCAAATTAGAATATTTCTTGGTCTGCTCGTAAAACCGCCTTAATGAATGCATCCATAACTATAATCTGTCTATTATAAAAGTTTATGAAGACACGAGATTCGCCGAATTATCCCGCTGCACCGTGTGAGCGTTTGAGCGCAATAAAACGAAAATCACAGATTGAAAGGCGAATATGTATATCGAATCCGGGAACTACAATCAAAAATCAATGTGACAACGCATAGATTTATGTGCCCTTCGAAGCAGGAAAAAGATAACAGTAGCTAAGATCGACCTGAAATCGAGGTTTACAGACGATCTGGGATACAAATGAGAGCCCTCTCCGCAGAGAAGCTAACAACAAGACTAGAAAGTTTCTAAAGATAAATAATGATGAGGAAAGAAGACGGTCAGTTTCGTCACTACTGTGGAAGGATTCCAGATGTAATCACGTAGACAAGATGGCTTCAAACGTTTAAGCCATTACAAAATCGTCTGACGAAGGTTTCGTTATCGATTGCGTTAGTTGAAGTAAGTGAGATCACCGACCTAGCGATGTCAAGGGCAGAATAGAAACCTACTGTTTGCGATAAATTTGACAGAAAAAGAAATTGGTGAAGGTGTGAGTGAAAAGTGAGAGGGGATATTAGAAAGTTTTAATACAACCTTAAATGCGGACAGAGAAGAAGAAGAAGAAGAAGGAGATGTTTCTTAATTTTTCATTAAAATCACCACTTTTCAACCGCTTGTATCTCCAGAACGGCTTGACCGATTTAAATTTTTTTTTGTCTCAAATTACTCGTGGCGATGCTGCCTTTCAGGACATATAATGTTCGATACAAAATTTTTTATATTTTAGTAGTTGTGCAACCCCCAAAAGATGGATTTTGATGGCTCGGGATAAGAGACTTGTAGTGTCTTTCAGTTTTTGAACATGGCCAGAGACACTACCGCGTCTCCTAATGACAGTGATTAATCATTAGTATACAAACGATTAAAATAAAGACAAAAATTCAAAAAATGAAAAGGAAATATATTTAACGGAATGTTAAACATTTTTTAAAAGATTTTTATTAATACTTACAAATTTTTATCTGCCTTATCTAATATAAGTCTACTATATAAGTCGTAATTTGACTTGGATTTTAATATGTAGATAAATTTACAGCAAAAATGGTCAATTACTGTATCATGTTCAATTACTGTGTAAAAAAAGCATGAACTTTGCAACTAATATAAGTGTGATATATATTATCACAATGTGCTAACAAAACAATTTTTTACATGTACATATTTATTTCTTATCCTATTCAATTAACATTTTTATTTTAATGCAAATATAATAATTCTAAGCGTAATTTCATAAAAAAATTGAAATAAGAAACATAAAATAAAACGACTTTTATGCAGAAAAATACATTGCGGCCATTTAAAATTATGATTTATAGTCATGTTCCTATTCTTAATTATGACAATGCATTATTTATTAAGCCTGCTTGGATGGGGAAGACATAATAAATCTTCACGAAGTAAACGCAATTGCAGTACGATAATAAAGTTATTAAGTAATACTACTTGTTATGCGTGCGTATCAATAAACAATCTCTAGCGTTATACCAGGAAAAAGCGTCAACTGGGGATCGCATTCCACACATAGCTGTAGGCTGTTGATCGGCGATTCAGGAATGTTGATGATAAGGTCGGACATCTTCGGGAACCGAATCCGAAGTCGCGGGAATTGCCGTGCGTTATTATTCATTCTCCGTGCGATCGTGACAGAAGTCACACGATAGCGTGATTTACCCGTGTGAGTGATAGTCAGCGCGGATAGATATACTTTTCTTTTGTACGTTGAGCAATTGTAACAAGACAATAAATTTACTTTAGTTTAAAATACGCGAGTGTTCTTGCCTCTCACGTAATCGCAAATACAGCGTGAGAAGAGACGAGCTCTCGCGCTGACGCACATACGCGTTGTGCATAACACTACTATTTCATTGTTCTTGGAACAATGTTGTTCATTATTATTGTATTAAGTTTAACATGTATCATAATAAGTTGCTTTGTCCAAAATTGTCGTTTGTTTTCTTCTGGAACTGTGAAATCGTTACCAGGACCACTAAAATTACCATTTATTGGCAACAAGTATTACTTTCTACATTTGAAAAATTCTTTAGGTAATAGATTTGTTCAGTTTATATAAAATATTATGCAGTAAACATAAAATTTTTTTATAATTAAGGCCTTCAGGAAAAAATGTATTACCGTTAACTTTTATATTAGTTTAATTTTATAATGATTAGAAACAGAATTAAATTTAATATTTTATAAATATGTTAATTAATTAAATATCTTTACATCATTTTGATAAATTCGTAAATACTATTTGTTAAAATAATGTAAGGTCCGGGAGAACATGGGCACAAGGAGGAAGATGCCACTTTATTTATATTTTTATCATAGAACATATATGAGCCATTCTGATTGTATAGAATACGTAATAGACAATGGGTAAAAAAGTACAATTATCAAAAAGTTTATGCTAATTGACATTAAAAAATATTTAACAAAATACGAAAAGGTAAGTCATGAAATATACTGTTTCTATAATAAGTGGTCTATACGTTAATTGTTATAAGGTTTGTGCTTCGATGCTTCTGTAAAATCAAACAAATGATAAATGGTTTTGATCAGTGATTCCTAGTCATGTGGTTGATACAGATTATAATTTGTAATATGCGTAAAAGTTCCAATTGCATATTCCTCTTACACTTGAGGAGAAGATGAATTAATAAATACAAAACACTATTTCCCCTTTTTGATAGCGTTATTAAAACGATTTTATGGATTAAAATTTTGGATACTTTATATGATTCGTAATATTTCAGGTAAATAAAATGTTGTTCAAACGAATAAAAGTATGTCCAACATACTTTTTAAATTACTCTATTTCATGTTTTGTCAATTTGTGTTTTATCACATCTTTATGCGTTTTTATAGCTTGAAGTCTTGATTATGGGACTGTACATAAGTAAAACATGCAAGTACCGCATTACATTATATTTAAGTACTTGCAACATCTTCTCTCATAGGCATCTTCGTAAATATTGGAGGAATATTAAGGAAGTCACTTATGATGTATCAGTTTTTTCCAATAATATTTAATATCAAAATTTAATTCGTTAATTTGTATGAATAAAAAAAGTTTTTTTAAAATATAAATAATATTGTTCTTAAAAATATAAATACTAATATAACGCTTGTTATATTTTAAAAACAAAGAATGTGATATTGTAATGTTGGTATTATAAACAAGCAAGTAAAATTCAGATGAACGATCTTTATTAATAATCTCATTAATCAAATTACGAATAAGTGCTTCTCGAAACGTTTCGACTCATACAGAAGTCCTCTTCAGTCATATAATCAATATAAGAATTAACATTAAAAAATAATAAACTATGGAAACCCGTCTAATAGTCATCTTTATAGTCGAAGTCGTAAAAGAAAATCATCCCATAAAGTGATATGCGCATCATGATTCTGAGATAACATTATAAGCTTTAAATATTGATAAAATAATAAAAGGAGAATAAAATAACTCAAATAGTGTATATGGGGCATTTCGCATGAAGTGATCCACCCTGAAAAATGAAAATTTCTCAATCCTCTTGAAATTTTTATAATCGATAGTCCTACTGATACTGAAGCTTCAGTAAAAATTTTAAGACTCCAGTTCACACGGTTGCTTAGTAGTAGGGGTTCAAATTTCCGCCGTGTTGAACATGGTGATTAATTTGCAAGTCTGTATCTTCTCGAGAAATAAACGAATTTTAAAAAGTAAGGGGTGATTTTGAAAG
>NW_017278534.1:4282-58888 GCF_001594065.2 Cyphomyrmex costatus
CAGCGTCGCGCCGCGTTCCGTCGCCCATTATGGCTCCTGGCTGCGTTCAGACCAATCGCCTGGTTTAATCGCCTGTTTTGGCATTTCTCGCAAGTGAAGTTGCCAGGAGCCATAATGGGCGACGGAACGCGGCGCGACGCTGCGCGGAGCCTCCGCTTACCGGTAAAACGCGTCATATCTCGAAAACTATTGCTCTACCCATCTTGAACGTTAGAAACTTTTTTGTTCAGAAAGAGTCGTACTATTTTATAAAATTTTTTTAATTAAAATCAAAATACGCGATCTTTGAAAAAAAAAACTTTTAACATTAATCTTGAAAAATTTTGATAAATTTATCAATTTCATTAAATATAAATAACATATTCTTAAAGTACGCGAAAAATGCTTTCAAAATCACCCCTTACTTTTTAAAATTCGTTTATTTCTCGAGAAGATACAGACTTGCAAATTAATCACCATGTTCAACACGGCGGAAATTTGAACCCCTACTACTAGGCAACCGTGTGAACTGGAGTCTTAAAATTTTTACTGAAGCTTCAGTATCAGTAGGACTATCGATTATAAAAATTTCGAGAGGATTGAGAAATTTTCATTTTTCAGGGTGGATCACTTCATGCGAAATGCCCCATATAGAACTTACGGAAATTTCAGATGCTCTATGTACAATTTTCTTTCTTCCAATAAAAATGATATAGTCAAACACAGATGTTCTAAGTAAAACAGTTGTCACAAGAATAAAGGAATATATGATTCGGTTGTCGAAATGTCAAAACTTGTTTGTTATTGAGCTGGTAATAATTAAAACAATCATATGTTTTGTCTAATTTTTCAGTATCTTTTTGTGCATTAATACCATTCTCCTGTTTTTTAATGGAAAGCATTTCTGAAATTAGTCTTTTATTGTAATGAAATTCAACATCCATTATCTGAACATTGTCCCAGTCAAAAGTATGATCATAATGAATGCAATGTTCCGACAAAACAGAATATTTCGAAGGATCTCCTCTTATGTTGTATTTATGTTCCTTTATTCTTGTAATCAATTTTCTCTTAGTTTCGCCAACATATGAAGAATTACAATCATTACAATTAATTTGATAAACGACATTATTCTTTTGTAAAGTATCGATATTGTCTTTATGAGCTTTAATAATTGTGTTTAATTTATTGATACTTCTAATTCCTGTAGTAAATACATCTTTGTTTAAATTTGATGTAATATTATTTGTAATTTTTGGGATATATGGTAATACAAAAAGTTTTTTGTTGGGAATATCAATACAGTTACTTTGATTCTCAAATTGTGTCGTATGTAATTTAAAATTTAATATAAAATCAATTCTTTTTTGTATCTTATTAAAAATCAACTTCAAAGGATTATTATTCAATAAAGTTGTAATGCAAAACTCTATATTTTTAATATGAAATTTAGAATTAGAAAGTAGTAGTGCTCTATTAACCATAGATGACACCAATTTTTTGTGATAAAGGGTGATTCGATAAAAATGACAAGTATCTTCCAGAAAAGGTATCTTTATGATACCAGTCTAATTTTAAAACATTGTTATCTATATTAATTGTTAATTTTGATATAATTTTTTATTGTTTGCCCTCTTTTGTTTATACTGTTAACAGCAAGATTAGAAGGAATGTTGGTGAAATAGATATGACATCCAACGAAATTAAGATCTCTGAATTTTTTATTGATTTACCTTCTAAATGTTTAAATAATTCAAAACTATTTTTAACATATTTGTTATCATGATTTAAACTTTTTGAAATGATGTTATGTAAGAAAGTTGATAGTGTAATTCTGTATGAGTCGAAACGTTTCGAGAAGCACTTATTATTCGTAATTTGATTAATGAGATTATTAATAAAGATCGTTCATCTGAATTTTACTTGCTATTTATAATACCGACATTACAATATCACATTTTTTGTTTTTAATATTGTTCTATTAATTCTCTCAATAACATTAAAAAGCTATTGTAGAATAAATGCTTAAGTGTGGCGTCTTTTTCCGAATTGCTTCACATGTATATGCTGGACCCGCCTGTATTATCGATAAAACAAGCGTTTTTGACGTTTTCGTTCCTGTCAAACCTCTTCGCAGTAGTTTCACAGAATAAAAATTCCTTCTCCACGATTAAAATATTCATGTTTAATGTATCTGCCCCTGGTCTATATTGTGTCCAAAGCTGGAAAAAGTATGAAATTACAGATTTCTTTATCCATTTTTATCTTCAGCGTTGATCGCCATACTGTGGTTAAATGGATAAAGAAATCTTTGATTTCATACTTTTTCCAGTTTTGGACACAAAATACACCAGGGGCAGGTACATTAGCTCGGACATTTTAATCGTAGAGAAGAAATTTTTATTCTGTAAAACTACTGCGAACAGGTTTGACAGGACCGAAAACGTCAAAAACGCTTGTTTTATCGATAATACAGGCGAATCCAGCATCTTGAAAATTGCATCAAAATATAACAGAATATTATAACATATATAGGTTTCACTTTTAGAAGTACTTGAAATGTTTACACGTAATAAAAAATTTAAACAGTATAAAGATAATGAAAAAAAGGGCTACGAGCCAAAAAATTCGTCAAAATATAAAATTGTTTATAAATAAAAAAATTGTCATTTCGTTAAAATTACGTAGTTTAATTAGAAAAACAAGATAACAGATGTTTCGACATCTATTAGGTCATTTTCTTTGTAGCATTGAAAATGACCTAATAGAGGTCGAAACCTCTATTATATTACTAATATAAAAAGATAAGGGCAATGAGCCAATAATTTCGTTAAAATCTTTTAAATTAATAATATATTGCGAAGAATATCACGTAATTATGGCGTTTCGTCCCAACTTCCACTACTGGACTCATCAGTAAGGCATTGTAGTAGAAGCCTACCTTAAACGCCTGTTTAAGTTACTAAATCGAGATTCTATATATACATATATACGCGTATCAAAGCACTTACGAGAATTTTTGCGAATATCTATAGATATTTATTTTAATATTTATTTTAAAGTAATATATGTAAATTCCCCTCCCACACCCCCCAACTTGCGCTCCGAACAATCGTCGGTCTTGAAACGTAACTCTACTTCGGCGCGCAATTTTGGGGAGAACTTTCAGATAGAGTTGTGTTTCAAGACCGACGATTGGGAATTTACATATATTACTTTAAAATAAATATTGCGAAGAATATTACTACGTCAACCCGCCATCAGAGGTCTATAGATATTCGCAAAAATTCTCGTAAATGCTTTGATACGCGTATATCTGTATATATAGAATCTCGATTTAATAACTTAAACAGGCGTCTAAGGTAGGCTTCCACTACAAAATGCCTTACTGATGAGTCCAGTAGTGGAAGTTGGGACGAAACGCCATAATTACGTGATATTCTTCGCAATATATATTAGATCAATTTAAAAGATTTTAACGAAATTATTGGCTCATTGCCTTTACCTCTTTATATTAGTTGTATAATATTGAGCCTTATCACAAACATCTCTATTATATTGTTTTTCTATTTAAACCACGTAATTTTACCAAATGAAAAATTTTATTTACAAACAATTTTATATTTTAACGAATTTTTGGGCTCGATCGTAGCTCTTTTTCTTTTTCATTATTTTTAAATTTATTGAGCCTTATTACAAACATATTTTTAACAGTATAATTTTTGTAAATAATCTCACAATTATATATGCATTAAAACTTTTCAGAGATTTTAAATGTTATCAATGAGCTCACTGAAACTTATTCATCTCCTCTTCAAATATGGGCAGGCTCAAAATTATTAATTATAATATATGAACCAGACCAAGTAAAGGTAGAAAAGTAACATTCATTTTCTGCTATATATTATATGAATATTTATTAATTTAAGTATCTTATTTATATTATATAGGACGTCCTTTCATATATAGTATATTGTCAAAAGCAACTGCGATTCCAGCACATGAAAACAAATCATAAATGTTTAATATTAACATATATCTGAACGATTTCGGAGTTATAGGTACCATAAATATCATACCATATATTGAAGTAAGAAAACATAGTATATAATACATATTGTTTAATGTTCGTTATTCTATTTTACAAAAGATGTTAAAGAGTTTCTCTGACAATATTGGCACATTTTTTAATACAGATTAAAGGAAAGTCACCTGTGACCTATGTTAGGGATTTTCCTCTAACAAATAATTGATACAGACTTTTAGAAAAGTATTTTAAAACCAATTATAATAATGAACTCTGAATATTCAAACACTAACAATTGAAAAGGGTAAATGAGAGTAAATAATAATAACTGCGCGGTTAAAGGTTCGCTATCAAAAAAATTTTTAATAATAAAGAACAAAAATTTTCTTTTTTAACAAAATTCCAAATGTCTCGACTGACTTCCAGTTATCTTCAGCGATTCAATATAATACAAAATTTCATAAAATAAAATAAATCAACGTGGATGAAAAGCAACGCTTTTTACAAGTTTAGAACCGTTTTATTATTCTTGATGCACCCCTAGCCGACCGCAATTATATGAAGCCACTTTTCTTAATACATGTTGGAGGAGTGCAATCTTTGTGATAATCCAAAATAACAATAATCTAAATTTTGAACACGATTTTTTATACATATTGTATGTTGTTGTAATAAGAATTGAGAGAGTAGAAAACTCACCCGATGCAATCGACCATACAATAATAAGATGGTTATTAAATAATTCCGAATATGAAAAATAATAAGAAATTAATAGAAAAAGAAATAAGGATTCGTTATATAAAAATAAACAATATGAAGAGTCAAGGGCGATATAAAAAAATATAATAAGGTCTCTCTCTCTCTCTCTCTCTCTCTCCCTCTCTCTCTCTCTCTCTCTCTCTCTAGCAACGCCAAGTTTTTTGTACTTTTACTTTTTGAAATAAAGTATGTTATATATGTGTCAAGAAAATATATTCCTTTCATAATTGGCGCAATTTAAAAAGATTTCATTTTATTTTGTGAGGCTAACACACTTGGCGCCTTTTTTTCCTTTTTTTTAAAAAGGTAATTTTGTTGAGATATCACGCATTTTTTGTAATGTTAAATATTTCTTATAATCTGTATATAAAATATTAAAAAAAAAACATTATAATAAAATATAATAATAGAGCTCACTGTGCGTGCCTTTGGCCTTAAAATAAAAAAGAAACAATATTTAAATATTAAATCTTATAAGACCGTGAGAAACACAACCAATAAAATGCCTTTAACGATCGAACTGTATCTTAGGTACTAATTATAATTCCGTGAGAATTTATATAAAACTAGCATCAAAACTCTCCTCTCCTTCTATGTTGATTAGCGAAATTAGAAATTGCACACCTGTAGCTTTAGCAATTCTTTTCAGATCAGCTTTTTTTCAACGAGCAGTCTAGACATGCGATTTTCGCAGAGTTAGAAATTGCGCACCTGTAGCTTTAGCATGATTTTCCGTTATCCTCTTCGGCATTGCTTGAGAGGCGACAGTACAGTTCAATGCGTAGCCTAGAACCATAATCGACTCTCGAACACTTTTTCCGTGAACTTTCAAGACATTGACTGCTTTAACAGGATACAAAAATCCTCCTTTGCCATCGCTGATTTTTATCTATCTAATGTCATTACGTTGACAGCTAATCGATATAAAATAAAATATGCTAGCAAGCGCCGTCTGCCGTTTAAAACGTGAAAAAGACAACAATTTAACGCCGTCTATCGTTTAAAACGTGAAAAGGACAACATTTCCGATGTTAAAATTTTTGACATTTCATCTTCACATCGAGATATCTTCCTTCGTAGGGTACGTAGACAATAAAAACATATTTATAATATAATTTAAACACTAAAACTAAATTACGGATATATAAAAGTTGATAAATTCAGCCATTTATTGTGAGATCCGATAATTTCGGGTACACGGAACTCATCGACTCGCGTAAAGATACACGTGCGGTCTCGCGCTTCGCGTTCACTTGGCGCGAGACACTACCGTGTCTCTTGATTTACTCTTATTTGCCCTTTGTAAATTCTTAGTTTTAAAATATATTTTAAGTTTTACAGATGATATCGGTAACATTAAATGGGTGCATTCAGTACGACAATCGCTCACTGAGTCAGTGAAAAGTAGTACCGAATACCACTAATATCATTTACCATGATTGTTATGAAATCTGAATTTCAATTTGAAAACAAATAAATTAAAAAGGTCTAGTTCATCATAATAGGATTCAACAATGAAAACATCAGAATATAAGACATTAAACAGCATTTGTTTCAATTCATGTTTACTTAACTCATAACTCCAAAACCGTTCGAAATTAGACATATATTTATATGAGACATTTTCGATTTTTTATATGCTAAAGGTTTATTATTTTTATGTGATAAAGCGACTATAACAATTTTATTTAGTATTATATGGAAGGATTACATTAAATAATGTTAATAATAAAGGCTATCATTTCTTGTCCATTCATTTATCTACTTTGTGTAAAGAAAAAATGCAACAGGAACGATACTATGGCTGCATTTATCTTTATTTTGTATTTCACTTATATACTTGTAATATTTTCTATAATAAGTTTTTTTTCTTTCTTTATATAAAATGTAAGATATTTTCGTATGCACTTTGATTGTATACCTAATACGCCACACTAATGTACACGCGCGCATATGTAATAAGTTAATCAAAAATTTCACTCAAACAATTATTTACGATTTCGTGCGATCATGTAACTCTTCCAACCGTGGAAATGCGACGTAAACTTTTTTATTACATATAAGTATGATAATTATTTGGTTGAAGCAAACATATGCAAATATTAATAAATTATATGTGATTGTAGATCGTCTTACAAAACCGCTATTGTTTGAATAAAGGTACGTTTTACGATGTTCTAATACCATCATTCGGCATGGGATTAGTAACAGCTCCTGGTAAGATATATTTTGACAAATAGAATACTTATTTAAATATAAAATTAATTTGTAATTAATGAACTTACATTAAATAATGTTAATAATAAAGGCTATCATTTCTTGTCCATTCATTTATCTACTTTGTGTAAAGAAAAAATGCAACAGGAACGATACTATGGCTGCATTTATCTTTATTTTGTATTTCACTTATATACTTGTAATATTTTCTATAATAAGTTTTTTTTCTTTCTTTATATAAAATGTAAGATATTTTCGTATGCACTTTGATAGCTGCGCCACACAAAGCTGTTAAAAAGAAACTTATATTTTAATATTTTTCTTATTATTATAAAACTTGTTATTTTCTCTTTTATTATTTTATTGTAATATTTGATTTAGCATCTATATGGACTGAAAATCGAAAAAACATGTCTCCAACTTTTAGTACGATTACGTTGAAAGAATCTTTTAACGTATTCGTTCGAGAATCTTTAGTACTTATCGACGATTTGGAAAAAATTGCACTAAATGGAAACGAATTTATATGTTATGATTATCTATACAGATGTACTATAAATATTGCATGTGGTAAGACAATACAATTTATTCTTCTTGAAATTATGAACATATATAGTTAAAATAATTACAAAGAATTATCGGAATTACACAAATTTTGAGAATCAAAAATTGTATTATAATATAACAAAATAAAAAGTTGTTCTTAATTATTAATTAATTAACTATTATTCATAAAAAAAGGTGTTATAAAAACAGATCACTATTTGCATAATTGCGTAAATTATATTCGAAGTTGTTTGTAATATATTCTAAAAGATATAACAATTATTTGTTTATGCCCAGATAAAAATTATAAAAATCATTATTTATTATTAATTACGGAAACAATCATACAAATTAATTTATAAGATTTATATACATATATATGTGGCATTCCACGCTAAGTGGGCCACCCATTTTGCAAAGTTCCATGGATTTCATTCATATTGCGTGAACTTGAACAGTTTGATGAATAAAGACTCTATGCCAAATAATATACCTGTAGGCCAACTGGTTACCGAACTATAGAACAGTCAATTTTTGGGCTTTCTCGTTGCAGCGCTCTTTTCGCTTGTCGTTAGTGGGCATGAAAGGCAATTTTGAAAATAAAGTGCAGACGTATTCATATACAAAATTAAACGCTCTTTCACGTAAGAATATTCTTTTTTTGATCAGACCGGTTTACGATGATGTTTTTCAGTTTTAAACTTTTCAAAATGGCGGCGCGCTTAAAAGGCCGCTCTCAATTTTCTTTTAATATAGCTCAAAATGTAGCTCCAGGTCTCTACTTTGTTATTCTAAAAGAACTTAATGGCACACGCATTCGTTTAGGAGTAAGAGCTAGGAAAGTGAGGAAAATGAGTGCGGCAGGGGGACGGAGCGACATTGCCTCACTTTCCTAGCTCTTATTCCTAAACGAATGCGTGTGCCATTAAGTTCTTTTAGAATAACAAAGTAGAGACCTGGAGCTACATTTTGAGCTATATTAAAAGAAAATTGAAAGCGGCCTTTTAGGCGCGCCGCCATTTTGAAAAATTTAAAACTGAAAAACATCATCGTAAACCGGTCTGATCAAAAAAAGAATATTCTTACGTGAAAGAGCGTTCAATTTTCTATAAGAATACGTCTGCACTTTATTTTCAAAATTGCCTTTCATGCCCACTAACGACAAGCGAAAAGAGCGCTGCGACGAGAAAGCCCAAAAATTGGGTGGCCCACTTGGCATGGAATGCCCCATATATATATTATATATATACATTCTTGATACGTCTTCAAAATAAAATTAGTTACACATTTCTGCGATGAATTTTTGATCACACACACGCACGCACGCACACACACACACACACACACACACTGGAAGAATTTTCAATATAATTACAGTAAAACGAACAAAAGTCGATATGATTTATAAAGAGATTAGTAAAATATTACGACTCAAAAATTTAAACCTTTTTATCTAATAATAATATATTACCTTGAAAAGTAACTGATATATTATTAATAAAGGTATCAGTACAAAGTGAACATGCATAAAGTGTATGCAACTTTCGATCGATTTTTGAATCGTCTCCGCCTTCCGCTGTCCCCCTCATCACACCTCACCACGCATGGTCCAAATGCCGCACGATGTTTGAGCGACATTTGATCTGCGCGCGGGTGGTGTGATGAGGGGGATATATGCTATTACATATTTAAAAAAGTTATTTGTTTTTTTATTGATTTATTTCATCATTCTGTGCACAAAAATATTAAAATATATTTACCAGAAAACAAAAATGATTTAGAAGATACATTATATTTGATATTAAAATATACACGTTAAAATAAAATATAAAATACTTCTAAAATAAAGATAATATCTTACCACATAATGGTAATTAATAATAAAATCTCGATTTTTATAACTTTTTTGGAATTTGAATTGATAAGAGAGTAATTACTTTTTATTTCTTAAAAACTCTACATAGTTAACATATTGATTGAAAAGTTGTTTTTACATATTGCTGTGTGTAAAGATACCATGATGGGTATCAAGGTGGAAAGGAATATAATAGATTTATGGACAAAAATATCTAAAAGGTATGTAATTTTAAGCGTTTTAATTTATACATGGAGAGACACATTTCGTAATCCGTTCAGTTCAAATTTCAAAATGCTACTCATATCAGTTAATTAATGCCAACAATAACATAACATTAACATTATGATTTCGTTGTAAACAATATAAATGTTATATTAGGGCTGGACATATTCCATTTGTATTTTAATTACAACTAGAATTTTCTATTTTAACGATACACAAAAAAGTATTTTGAATTTTGACTTCAAACATTGAGACTGAGAACATTTATTATTTCATATATTTTAATAGTTTTAGTCCAGCCCTGAATAAAATATACGTTGTAAGTTACATTGTTGAGTGTAAAGCTATTAATACTGATGTTATGTTATTTCGTAATATAGGTTAGCAAGTAACGCGTTTACATTGAGCATGTAGGTTGTTAATTGACTTGTGGCGTTGTTAGCCGTTACAATTTTCTTCTTTTAAACAATGTTACATTTCTTTATGAATATTACGTTAATGCAGTAACGCAGTTATATTGACTATGGTGGGAGAGAAACAGATGTAGTAGAAATTAGAAAGAGGGGGAAGGATCAAGAATAATGAAATAGGATTTTGGAAGTAATTCTATATTGCTAGGCATATTGAAACCATGAAATTGCTTTTTAACATATTTCAAATATTTTTCTTATAATAGAAAATTCATAATCCAAAATTTTACATGAGATTATTTGAAAGTACTCTATACATCTCGTAAGTAGATACATTGTCATGTGATCGAAAAAAGAATAGTTTGAATAATATTTATAAAAGCTAATAAACATAATACGTTATATAGTATTTATATTAAATATACTATTAATATTATATTATATATAATAGTGTAATATGTCATTATTATACTATATTATATTTTACATAATATAATATATATTACATTATATAATAATTATAGTAATATGTTATTCATATATAAAAATTTATTTTAATAACATTTTTCAGTGTAAGAGATATTTGGCGTTATAGATTTCGAAACATATACATAATGCCTGATGTTATATTTAATCTCACATCTTCGGGAAATAAACAGCGAGAATGTTTAAATATCCTTCATTCACTCATAGAAAAGGTATAAATATTTATTAATATTCATATAATTACACTTTCTTTATACTATTATAAATCTTTATTTATTGCATAGATGATACAACAAAGAACAAATGAATTAAGTACAATGTCCACTAATGGCGACATATCTCGTAAGTTTATCGATATTTTATAATTCTTTTGCTCTTCATTCCTAGAATGATATGTAATACTTTTTTAAAATTACTTTAAGAATATAACGTTTTGAAAATTATAATTAAAAAAGACTAATATGCTGTTCGGGGGACAATTCTTCGATAAATTTGATCTTCATATGTTATCATATGGTCATGACACTGAGTGCAGATCTCCAACAAAATTTTACCCGTCGCTCGTTATTTGTTAAAAAGTTATTAAAAATATATTTGAAAAATGATACCTCTTTATTTTTACCAAATACATAACATAGAAATTTTCCGATTCAAAATATATTTTACGATTTTCTACACAAAACAAGTTCCCCTCTACTTTTCCTTCTGCTAAGAGATGTATAACTTTTTACTCGAGAAGTTTTGCTTCGCACTCGTTGGAAAGGTCAAGGTTATTGAAGAATTTTTTTTCCATCGGCATAATTATCCTTTTAACAAGCAGTAAATTTAATTAAATAGAACAAATAAAAATGCTACGTTAATAAATCGCAAATATATAACAATAAAAATTTTTTCTTCTTTTATTGAATAATGGATAGTGGCGCCAATGATTGGTTTAGATTTGAACACATTTCTTAAGTCCTTCTCAGCAAATAATTAGAAGAAACGTGAAAATTCATCTTTCCCTTCATCAGAATTAAGAGATTAAACAGCTCGGTATAAGCATATTAGAATTTCACGAGCTACTAAAATAAGCAATTAGGGCAATATTCGAGGAACGCGTTATATCAGTTCTATTTGTGTCATCTATTCTTATTCTACGTCTAATAAATGATGAAGGTAAAATAATGGAAATTTATTATAAGCATTAATAGAGTGTCTCTTCGAAAGCACTCTAGAGCTGTTATTCCAGCGGCTGAAATTTCGTAATTTGAATTTCAACAATATAAGTGCTAGACACTCAAACGACTATCTTTATTAGCAGTTCTATCGGTATTTAGTACTACCGGTTACCAATTCATTGTAGAATTAGAGTTATCTTTGCTATTTATTAACCGTGCTGTATTCTCATTTACCTATGATCAAACTTATAAATTTATATTAATATTTAAATTAATATTAACATTTAACATTTATAAAAGATCATTATAAGATTTACAATTTTAAGATTAAACATTTAAAGTAAAATATACATAAAGTTGATTATTTATGTATACGTAAGTAATGAACTAATATACATAATGTTTTCTATACATAACATAGATAAACGGTTCGTGGACATTTTAATGGGTTTATTTCGTGATAATAAATTCACGCAAAAGGAAGTTATGGATAATATAGTTACAATGATGGGAGCGGTATGTTATGAATATATTTTAATATATTAACCATTTACAAACGGATAATGAATTGTATTTACATAGGCTATGGACACCACCGCTACTACGTTAAATTTTGTGATCATTATGTTGGCAAATTTCTCAGAAATACAAGTATGTATATATTAATATTAATTATACGAACATTTTTTACAATAATCTCAATTTATCTCAATTTACTTACGTCAATATCTAAAAAAGTAATATTTGAAAAAATTAATAAACTTTTTAAAAATATAATTATATTTTATAAATATTTTGTTAACGTGAATGAATACTGATAATTTTGTCATAAAATTTTTAAATGAAACATTTTTTAATATCTCAATTAATTTTCGAAATATAACGAGAATCTTGCGATATATATAAGGAACGATTTCATTCCGTTTTTTCGCCGCAACTAATATTTTCTAAATGCAATTTTTTATGTAACCTCTACCATATTTGATATGATGATGACTCCTTTTATCTCCTTTAAGTGGAGCATAGGATGTCTACGAGTCTCCTCTAACTTTCTCTATTTTAGGCAATCGTTTTTATTTCTGCCCAGCTTTTTCCAATAGATTTGATTTCATTATCTATTGTTCTCATATTTGATATAACTTACCATATATTATACTTATAATAAAGTTTCGTTAAAATCAGAATTTAACATTTCTTATGGTTAATAAACATTTTTTACGCCCAGAGACGAAGTCGAAAAGATGACTAAATTGTTATGAAGATATCGGTAAAAGAATATATGTCGAAGGAAAAATGATTAAAAAATGACAGATGTCGCATTGCTAATCGTTTTTATAGCCTTATATAATAACGAAAGTGTAACCTCTGTGGATACCTCTTAGTCGTCTTTTAGACTTCTTTTAGTTTTTATATTTTGGCACATATAACGTTTAATAACATATCAGGTCCCTGAATTAATTTTTGCATAGAACTAAACGAAATTGTATGTCAGTATATATATGTACATACATCCCGTTTCTACAATGTTTGTCATGTCCTGTGTAAGAGCCATTATGATTCATCATAATCCCTTTTCGGGATTTGCTTTCAAGAAATATTTTATTAGTGTTTTACAACACGTATAAATTTCTTACAATGCTGCATCTTATATTGTATTTTATATTGTAACAGCTAGTGTTTGATCTTATCTGGATAAAATTATTTAGATGATCTTCTAGGACGAAATTTTCATGCTTATCTTTATCTAAATAATAAAAATATTAATTATATTTATCTGCATTTTAGATGAAAAAAAGTATCATCTTTATCTAGAATGATATGCAGATACTTTGGTTTATATTTTACGTTGCTAAAAATGTGAAAATATTAAAATATTTTCTTCTATGTAGTTCATGTTTACAGAAAAATTTTTAGCTTCAAGAAGAGAGTGGGTGCATCTAATAGCATATATAATCATTCACGTTGCTCTCAAATGATCTTTTTATTCTTGCACTTGAACGCTCGACTCTGATTAATTAACCAAGAATTGCCCAAGGTCGGTGTTTTTTTGCTTGAAATCGAAATGTATCGTGTCGGTATTCACGCTCTACTGTTCCTACTTCTGATTTCGTTGATGTTTTGTCGTTAGCGTGCGATGCTCGAATCATAGACGACCTTAGTCCGAAATCATTAAAAGTTTTTGACCTGTGTCTTTCACTATGTGTGTTTAAAAGAATGTTATTATTAATATTATAAAATACTATTATTCATAGTACAACGTATTATTCATAACCGCAACGATCATAACATGCTTGCTAACGTGCCACTAATATAGAGGAAAACAAACTGTATAAAATTTTCATGTAATTCTTCATTACCTTTTTGAAAATTGTAAGAGACATTATAAGAAACAAATGAGTTATTAAATATTAAAATTGTTAAATTTAATATTTTTTAATTATTCTGAGAAAAAACTGATTCTTAATTTATAAACAAATAGTCTTAAAAATAAAAAATTATTTGGAATTTTTCAGATCAATTGAGAGATATATTTATCTACATTATTTATATCAATTTAAATGTAATCATCTTTATCTTATTTATACGATAAATTTCCAAATTTTTATCTTATCTTTATGTAGCTAATTTTAAAATCATCTATGCACAACAGCTAATAACCTATACAACTTTTTTTTCATATTTAATGTAGAGAACTCGACTCCAACATTTTTTACCTTATTTTAATCCTGTTATATGTATAATCAAAAAACACTATATCAATATTTTTCGAGTTATTCTTCGAGTTTTAAAATAGTAGTTTGAAAATTGTTTATAATAAAATTACTCTATCTAGAACAAAGTCACTGTGATACTACTCATATTTAAAAAAATTAATAAGAATAACATTGCATAGATTATTTTCAAAATAAATCGTATAATATTTTAATAGTTGCATAAAAACATATGATATATATGTATATATTTTTTGGCTACATGACCTAATAGACCGCGAAAAATTCAAAAGCAGATCGCCGGTTGAACATACATGTATAAAAAAACACATTATTTAACTTTATATTATACTAGGAAAAAGCATATAAAGAATTATTGGAAATTTATGGTACGGAAACTCCGAAGTTTGCACCAGTTAAATATGAGGACTTACAACATATGCATTACTTGGATTGTGTTATTAAGGAAACTTTAAGACTTTTCCCATCTATCCCTCTGATTGGACGAGAACTGACGGAGGACTTAAAAATAGGTTTGTTTATTTTTAAAAATAAAATTTAGTTAAAAATACGCACCTATATTATTAACTTTTTTTGAAATTTTTCGTAGTAAAGAATGAATAAATTAAGGAGATGCTCGGCGTAGGTGATGAGAATTACTAATTATAGTGCAATAAAAATCTTCGGTTTTATGGGTTGTAAAATTCTTTTTACATAATTAAAATATGCACAAATATGAAGTTTGAAATGATCAATTTACTTTTAGTTCGTTAGCTACCACTTGATATTAATATTTATTTTGGAGTCGTTAGG
This sequence comes from Cyphomyrmex costatus, assembly GCF_001594065.2. Taxonomy (NCBI): domain Eukaryota; kingdom Metazoa; phylum Arthropoda; class Insecta; order Hymenoptera; family Formicidae; genus Cyphomyrmex; species Cyphomyrmex costatus. The sequence goes on from NW_017278534.1 coordinate 19,471, forward strand.
GTGTCCTTTAACACTGTACACTAAAATAGCCTCATTTTGCATTTTTAATAGCAAATTTATTCTATATTTTTTGAAAATGATTAAATATATCAATCGATTATATAAAAAAAAATATGTTTCAGGAGAATTTGTTTTACCAAAAGGTGCAAATGTTCTTATACCAATTATACGAATGCACCGGAATAAAAAATATTGGTCGAATCCATTGATGTTTGATCCGGATAGATTTCTATCAGAAAAAACAAATTGTTTACCATATTATTTCATGCCTTTTAGTGATGGATTAAGAAATTGCATAGGTAAGAATAAATAAATTATAAATTATCGTAGTAATACTGATTTACATGTAATTGATAAATTTACAGGTGCAAAATACGCAATGATGTCCATAAAAGTTATTTTAGCAACGTTGATAAGAATGTTTGTATTTAAATTAAATCAAAGCATTGAGATAGACAAAATCAAATTAGATTCGGATATAGTATTATCTACAGTTGAACCTTTAAAGATTAAAATTAAAAAACGTAATCTCTTACCCTAAATAATACATAAATAAATAATACTGTAGTAGTATATGGGGGGAAAACATTATTCAGTATTCGTTTATGTGATATTTAATATAATAGCTTTAATAATAAAGACAGAATTTTGTTAGAGAATATATGTATATAAAATAATACATAAACGAATAATGATTAATGTTTTTATAGTATTGTTCAATAATCATAGAGGAAAAGTCACGGACGTACTAATTTATTATTGTATAATATTATACCAATATTTGTATAATACACTGGCCAACAAAATGAACACAACACCTGTTTCATTCTGCAAAAATAGGCAAATTTCAAAATAGAACTTCGTCAAAAATCGTTGTATCGAAATATTTTAAAAAAGCATTTCACAGCTTGAAACATCTACTTTTCAGATCGCTGATTGAAAAAACAGTCTCAAGGAAATTTTATGAAGTTACACAAACATAAATAAAGATATATGTCAGATCTCAAATTTTTTTACGAAATTTGCGGAGTTCCAAGGGACGGACTAAAAATTGTACACAAATGCGATTCACATCATTCGAAAGAGATGAACGTTGAAGCAAAAGGGTCATTTTTGCTTCAACGTTGAATAATTTAGTGTAGAAAAATCCTACGAAGCTTTGTAAAAAAGCAAATTAAATGTAATATAGATTCTCTCTTCGAATGATGTAAATCGCATTTGTGTACAATTTTTAGTCCGTCCCATGGAACTCCGCAAATTTCGTCAAAAATTCTGAGATCTGATATATCATTTTTAACACATTATTTATATTATATATCATTTTTATGTTTGTGTAACTTCATAAAATCTCCGTGAGACCGTTTTTTCAGGTAGCGATCTGAAAAGTAGAGGTATCAAGGTGTAAAATGCTTTTTTAAACATCACAATACGACGATTTTTGGCGAAGTTATTCTATCCTTAAATTTGCCTACTTTTACAGAATGAATGAAACAGGTGTTGCGTTAATTTTATTGGCCAGTATATTTATATCAATATTATATTACATTTATGCACGAATTTTGTAACAATATTCTATCTTTAATAACATATTTCTTAAACAAAAAGTTATCATATGTTTATTTTTAGTTATTTTATGAAAAAATTAATTATTGCAAAATTGTAAACAGTATTATAAAAATTGCTTATACTATATGATAGAAAACTCTTTTTAATCCATATTTTTGTTCTTAAAGTATTATTTTTTGTGAAGGGCGACTTTCCTCTATTAATGGGAAACAAAAATAACATATGCAATATATTTGAATTGTATTAATGCTTGAATTTGAATGATTTGAATTGTATCATATATTCTAAAACAATTATGATTTATATTGGACCGTCGATATTCAAAGACAAGTAAATATGATATGTAATCGGCCAAATGACGGTCAAGCAGGGTTTTGGTTGCTAATGTAATGTGTGAATTTTATTTACCACGTATGTACTAGTCCCCTCAATCGCGTGCTGAAAATTTTTCAGACTTACAACGCAACTCTAAACAACTACCGTAGTAATATCACTAAGTAAATTGACAAACAATCTAACAATTTTTGATGCTTATAGCATTTTATTGGATCTTAATAATATGTTTAAAGACATATTAAAATTTTAACGATGTAAATGTTAAAGTAATGATAACTTGCGTTATAAGTCTGAAAAATTTTCGGCACGCGATTGAGGAGACATACGTGGTAAATAAAATTCACACATTACATTAGCAACCAAAATCCTGCTTGACCGTCATTTGGCCGATTACATATCATATTTACTTGTCTTCTAAAACAATGTTCTTTATTATTAAAGATAGAATACTGTTACAAAATTCATGCATAAATGTAGTACAATATTGATATAAATCAATATATTGTATATATTAATTTGTTTATTATTAATTGATATAAATATAATTCAGATCCTCTTATGTTATTATTTCTCATTTATGATTATAGTTTGATTTTCTAATCATTTTCTAGTTTATTATTTTACTCTCATTTTTCGATTTTGGTGTAATAAAAGTCAAATAAAGCAATATATATTAATGTAATTAAGGTACTTTTTCACTTGTATAATTAATCCTAATAGATTATTCATCATTCTAAATGATTTCTAGTAAATTTATTATAAGGAAGAAGAGTAATTCTCAATATTATATTGTGTAATATAGGCTGCGTTCCGTAATTCACTGCTAGTACTGACAGCATTGTAAAGCCTATTCCAAAATTTCTCAGAGTAAGCTATCGATAGCACTGGAATGATGACGTCAGACTGGGTCCACAACCCCGCTGTAAGAAGCCCTAAGCCGTAAAGCTATAAGAAATTGACCAATCAAAGTTGAATGCGAGAAAAATAATCTACTGTGATTGGTCAAATTTACGGTTTAGGACCTCTTGAAGCAAGGTTGTGGACCCAGCCGTAGATTTTGTCCTTACTTCCTACTGCGGTTACTGTAGTTGGAAATATGCACAGGGAATGGAAAGTTACTTTTTAAAAGTAACAAATTACAGTTACTCGTTACCGAGTAAAAAAAGTAACGAATTACCGTTACTATTTTGTTTCCTTAGTGCTTTTTGTTTCCTGTTTCTTGTTTGTCTCTTGCCTTCTTGATTAAAAAGGCAAGAGACAAACAGCAAGAAACAGAAAACAAAAAGTACACAGTAGAATTAGCCTTACAGTTTTATCGGCTTCTGCAGTCGACTCGTCACAATATGTACTGCATATAAAAGTTTTAGGTCTTGCACGTTTAAAATAAGTAGCTATCAGTCTACAAAAAAAACTTCAAAGAACAATACTATGCTTATAGAAACGAGATAGGGGCTTTAGAATAAAAGAAAGGTCATGGAAAATTTTGTTTGTATACTACAAGTGAAGCCATAAAACCGAGCAAGAATTGTGTTTAACAGTAGGTGCTTGACTTTGCAAGAGATGGCATTGTAATATGTTACATAAGGACAGATGAATATGCTTGAGTGGAACACAACAATATACAACATAATGTAAGAAATTAAAGATGTCTCTATTATCGAATTCAAAATTTAAAGCCTGTGCTATCGATCTCGATCAAGTTGGGCCGTTCAGTCGTCAGTCCAGCATCCCCTTAAATATGTATGGTTACTGAAGATGACCCAATGACAGGTCAAAACTTTTAGCATTATGTATATCTATAATATTTTATTATTAAAGACATTGTTTTACAAACTAAAATTTTTCACATTGACATCTAGTATAGACTTATATGCTCTTTATAGATAATTATTGTAGCTATATATGAGTCGATCTTAGCTATTATTACACGCGAATATAATAATTTTATCAATCTTAAATTGAAATACAGTAGATTTATCTCATATTTATTACTGTAAATTTACAACAATGTAGTAATTTAGTATATATCAAGTCTAATATAATCCGCCAATGCTGAAAATCTAATACACGTAATGTATACTATAGATTTTCAATACTGGCAGTGGATATCAGAATGCGACTATAATGGTGCTGATAAGAGGCCTGTTCTTTTCAATTGAATTTCTTTCACGATTTATCTTTTCTTTTTTTTTCCCCCTCTAATGTAGAAAGAAAAGAAAGCTAAACTGTGCAAGAATCTTAGGTAAAAAGAACAAACCTAATAAGTTTCTCGCCTGAATAGTATTAAAAATATCTTTGATATTAAAAAATTCCATATTACTACATGTATTTAAATATAAGTTATATCTTTATCTTTATTATAATATCTTTATTATAAGGTTGTATAATTCTCTCTCTTTTTCCCTCCCTCTTTTCTTGCCATTTCCCTCTATTTAGTAAATGTGTAGCGTATATTTTTCCGGGTCGTTCTCCACAATAAACGAAAGTGGTGAGGCACAAGCCTCAGGTTTCTACCCTTTGCGGTCCAGGTCCTTGGAAGGAAGATGATTAAAATTCGTCGATTAAATGTACTATACTCGCACTTTATTTTTAATTATTACTCACGAGCGGAGTCTCGTATTGTTGGGTCTTAGGCAAGAGTAGATTTCGTAGCGCTTTCTCTATCGATTTTCAAAATGTTGGTCGGCGGTAGATCGTCGGAGCGACACCTGTAATTCCAGGAAAACCCGAAATTCTGCAAACGCGCAACACTCGTACTCGGATCAGCAATAATAACGCATGACCCGCAAATACATGACATACAATACGAAACACTCCTTTCTTTGCCATTGGACCATAAAAAATAGAAAAACAAGAATTGAGATGTACAATTTCTTTATTCCACATATTGCGCTGTTAGAATAAGGGTGAAAATTGAAAGAAAATATTAAAATATTTGAAACTGAATTTGTAGAATAAAAAAAATTATAATTATTTACTACAGATTGCTCTGATACTATTAACAAATAAAAAAAATTGTACAAATAATGATGTTGTGATACTTTTGACATACCTGTGTGTGGTACAAAAAATAATATATACTATAGAACATATTATGTAGGTTTAGTGATTTCAATCAGAATCTGAACCAGAACTAGCATCCGATTCGTATTCTCCGACGTTGATGGTGAACTTGTATTCTTGATCGCAGCCAAGATAAGCATCGCTCATAAAGTACAGAGTGTAGGAGTGCTGACCGGGTGCCGGAGCGACAAAATCCAACTTGATCTTTGCCTTCTGTTGTAATGTTAGACGTTTGATAGATAGCAAGGAGTTACTCTTCGGGTCGCCAATCACTACCCACCAGCCTTCCTCACGTTTTTGCGGGAAGAAAGGCGCAACTACCGGTCCGATTACCTCGTCTTCCCGTTCCAGTTGTACGATCACATTTACCGTGCCGCCGCTATGCAATTTGTCTTTTTCCTGTACTTCATATGACATCTCAATGTTAGGATATCGATTGCAGAATTTGGCCACGTCTGCCATCTGCGTATCCGTTAACTGTAACAGCCGATTTCGATCATCATCTTCGAGTTCCATGACGTCAAATACAGTCTCGACGCCTTTGTCGGTGCAGCGCTTAATGGTCTCTGCTGTAAAGTGGGGCAGTTGTTTCAAATAAGAATCTTTGGACCACATCGCTTGCGTTACCATTTGTGCAAGTTCCATAGCAGCGACGGCAGGTGCTAACCATCCAGAAGAGCTCAAAACATCGACACAGGCCTGTATCAGCCTTACGGCCTTGCTCAATACCAGTTCAGTATCCTTTTGTAATTCTGGACCTAGTTGTATCCTCGATAAATGAGCTTGCAGAAGAAGTTGTGCCTTCACATGAGGATCGGCCATTCTAGCAGCCTGTGGAGCATGAGGTAAACGCGCAGCCAAACTTCTCAGTAAGTTTTCTTCCCTTTGTCGCACTGGAACGCTCTCATACTCAGCAGCCGCTGAAATAATCTCTAGCAAACCTCTGATCTTCGTCTTGTTATTAAGAGACAGACTGAACAATTCGATAGTAGCGTAATTGATATAGTAATAAGCAGCAATCATCCCGAGATTGAGAGGCAAGGTATCCATTTCATCTTCCACGGCAACACATTTGGCTTGTTCTAAATCAGTTAACGTGCTCTCGACCAGCTCGGACAGATGATCCGAGAGATGCCGATGTGTGACACCTTGCAGGCCATAGTAATTAGGATTTTGAGTGAGTCGTCGATACAGGAAAGTCCACGTGAGATAATCGACCGCGTCTTGTTTATTCTCGATCGTCTTCGTAACAATTTCCGCGTTGAAATGATCATGCAACCGACGGTCCAAGTGACTCTCTACCGGTAGTGGTTCATTCAGAAACTTCTTAAAAAAATCTTTTTTTGAGCTTTGACACAAGAGCACGCATTTGGCGTCCTCGTCTTCTAAAGGACGATTAGCTCGCGCTACCATCTGCAGAACGTCTGTGATTGGATAATCCTCATAAGCATGTGTCTTGCCATTATAGCACTGTGTATCCATGACTACGACAAGATGGGAGCTGATAGATAAACCCCAACAGAGATCCCTCGTGGCGACCGCAACTTGGATGGCTCCACTGTCAAATAATTGCTCAACTAAACGGCGATCATCAGCCGATAAACCCTCGTGAAGATAAGCTACACCTTGCGACAAAGTTTCCTTCAGCGTTTTGTCGCTCATTCGATCGAGAAATGGTTTAATATCAGCCTCTTCCGCATGGAAGAATCTTGAGGGTTGACCCTCAGCCGCCGTGAAAGTCAGCAAGTCAATGGCTGTTAATCTCGCTTGTCGACGAGTGGGTACAAACACGATTACCGGTTTGTGTGCAGCGTGTCGAAGGATTGCGTTATATACTGGTTTTGCCATGGCAGCTAATCTGGACGCGTTATGAGTGACATTTATACCTTGCACATGCAACTCCAAAGGTACTGGTCGCACAGTAGGATGAAAATTAAAGGTTGCAGCTGCTGGTGCACCCAACCACTGTGCAGCGTCTTTGGCATCAGCCAATGAAGCCGATAACGCTATTATTCTAGTGGGTTTGTCGAGTTGCGAGGAGATGTAACGTGCTCGCGAGCATGCAACTTCTAGCACAGGGCCTTCTTCACCGCCAATCAACTGCAATTCATCCACTATAAACAGCTGAATGTTTTGGACATTTTTCCGTTGCTTCCATCTACGCGATAAAACGTCCCATTTGTCCGCCGTGGTGATAATAATCTGTCCTTTGGCGAGTAACTTCAAATCCGTTCCTGTTTCGCCGCTCAGTAGAACAACTTTTCTTCCTAGTTGTTGGCCGAATTTTACTACCCAATCAGTATAGACTAATTCAGCTAAAGCCTCTTTGCTAACCATATATACGCATCGTCCTTCCGGATTTTGCGTTAATAACCTTAGCACTGCAAATTCTGCAATGGTCGTTTTTCCAGAGCCTGTGGGTGCTCCAACAAATACATTATCGTCGGAATTATAAATCGCGTTAAACACTTGCGTCTGAATTGGATTGAATTGTGGAAAAGCAGAATAGATATTCTCGAATTTAGTGTTTCGCAAAGCTGTTATCGGCAATGCCTGCAAATCCAGTAATTCTGTAGGCGGAAGATTCTTTTCGGGCAATATCAGATGTCGGAAGCTTACCGGCAATTGTGTCTCCGCACCAATCCACCGATCGGATACCACGCGCAAAAAGTATTGTGGCGGCAAAGGTTCAAAGACTGGTACAAAGAATTTAATTACATGTTCATCAGCTGCGTATTTGGCCTTTAATAAGAAATATTCATGGTGCAAAATTACTTCCGAATCTACGTCTTCGACTAAGATCCAAAACGCTTCCGACATACCGTGAATTTTCTCGTCCCATTGAAAATCTGGTGTGATAGTCAGCACAACTCTTAGAGTGGAACGCGTAATCGGCTGAATATGCGTGGACAAGCCTAACTTTGGAAACTGGTGGACATATTTATGAATAGTTTTGCCTAGCTTTGGCACACGGATCAATTCTCCGATCTCATTGGGTCCAAGATCGTATAGCCTCTCCCATGGAAAGTTCTTTTTTTCGATCTTCTTCACAATCTCTTCCGGCATCTTACGGAATTGTCTTAATGGCGACATTGATTGCCACATCCTGCGATCAATCATTTTACAGATAGATAGGCATTTGTCTGCTAATTGTGCCCAACCACGGAATAGAACTATCTCAAAGATAGCTCTCATGAGACGTGAAGCGGACTGCGTCACGAACACCATATCAGACATAAGAGCGAATCCCTCAAGTTTCAACTGCGAGATGTATGCTTGTAACAGCACATTCACCTTCGCGCTTGGTTCCTCGATGCTCTCTTTCACCGGTATCGGCACTCTTTCCATCAGTTTTTGCAGCTCTAACTTTTCTTCCTCCCTAACATTTATATTTTTAAACTCGCCCGACAATGAAAACACCCGAAACAATTCTATCTCACTCAACGTACGCTTCAGCAACTGATTATACGTAGACATCGTTTCGTGAGTGCAATAATAATGAGATGCTATTCTGCCCAATTCGGTCGCCTGAAAATTGCCGGATTTGCGATCATACTTGATTAAACCACTGCGATCCAATCCAACTGCAGCTGAATGAATTAGATCAGCTCTATGCAGCTCTAATAAAGGATCTTGTTTCAATTTGTCGTGACTTATCCCGTATAGATTTGGACAGCGAAGCATTCTAATGTAAAGATAAGTATAACCAAGCCAGGTAACTGCATCTCTGATATTCTGGATCGTTCCTAGCACCACTTCCGCATTCAACATATCGGACATCTTACTGATTAATTGAGATTCAATGGGCAATTGCTGATTTAAAAGCGACAAATAATACTGCAGTTCGCTATGATTTGTGATGAGGATACCCTCTCCCTTAGTGTCATACTGCGGTCGACCGGCTCGTCCTAACATTTGCAGTACATCTAAAGCACCCAGTTCTACCCATCTACCTTTCTCTGGGTTATACACTTGAGTACCCTTAATAATAACCGTATGAGCCGGCAAATTGACACCCCAAGCTAAAGTCGCTGTAGATACAAGAACTTGTATGTGTCTGTCGGCGAAGAGATCTTCCACCAGCGTACGATCCACACGAGTCATACCGGCGTGATGAATCGCAAAACCATATGGTAGCAAATCTTTAAGCTCTTGATTTTTTACTTGTTCTGCTTCCGTTCTTAAAACCTCCATCGACGCGGAACCTTCTCTAAGGAATTGACCTAAGGTATCTTTCTCCAAACACATATCTCGAATTGCACGTGCTGTTTTTCCAGTTTCCTTACGTGAGTGCACAAATATTAGTACTTGATTCCTGCCGGCGTGTTCCATGGTCTTTTCATAGACGATCTCATTCATTACTTGAAAACGCTTCAACGCTTTCTTCTCCGTAACACCGATATACTGCTGTTCTAAAGCTACAGGCCGAAAACTATTGTCAAAATAAAATAGTCCTGTCTCTGGTTTAATGCGCAAAAATGCTGCAACATCTTGATAATTGGGTAATGTAGCCGATAAACCAACAAGACGCACATCTTCTTGAGTAGTTTCAATGTTTCGTATCGTTCTTGCGACTAGTGCTTCTAGAACAGGACCTCTTTCATCATGCAATAAGTGAATCTCGTCGATAATAATCAATCGTACTAATGATGTGAAAGTTTTCTCACCACCCTTTCTTGTTATAATATCCCACTTTTCTGGGGTACACACTATTACTTGAGTAGCGGCAATTTGTTCTCGCGTTAACTGATGGTCGCCTGTCAATTCAGAAACAGTCAGATTATATGTTGACAATCGCTTGCGAAAATTTCCGACCATTTCTTGCACCAATGAACGCATCGGAGCGACATAAATTACTTTGAATTCATCTGCATTGATTGTACCATCAGCGTTTATGTGTCTTCCAATTTCTCGCATCATGCACAGCAGAGCCACGTTGGTTTTACCAGCTCCTGTTGGAGCACACAACAAAAGATTCTCATCGCTCTCCAGTGCCGTCTGATATAAGCGACTTTGTATACGATTCAACGTTTTGAAACCATCAAAAGCAGGTTGCACATACTTAGGTAATTGCTCAATCGGGTGCAGTTTTTCATTTTCCGCAAATGGTTTCGGTTTTAAAGCAGGAACGTGAACTTCTTCGTATCTGTAATCATTAAATACATATATTTAAGTATTAATATAAAACCAAAATTAAAAAAAAAATTTGTCTAGTATCACATTTATATATAATACAAATTGATTTTTGTAACTCATTTTGATGAACTATAAATATTTTATTATAATTTTTTGACAGTTTTATGCAAAAAATAATAGATCGAGATTCTCTTGTTACTACTCATCACTACTACTGCACATTGCAACATAAAAAAAAAATACGAAAATTAGTCACATAACGGTCTTATAGAAAATTCCATACAATAAAATTTTTTGTAAAATATATTGAAATATTTTTTTCAATAAAACATCTGTAATCGATAAAATAGACTTACAAATTAAAGGTAGTAAATAAAATAATATCTTATTTTGGGAATAAATCAAATTATATTTATATCTATATATTATTAATTTAACAGTTTGTCATAGCTGTACATATACAACTAAATATCGTTTCTAGTTATGCATAATTCATTTCTATATCCGGAAGAAAAAATAAAACCTGACTAGATATATATGTATATCAAATTATATCTGGTCACATCAGATATGCTCACAAGTTAGATGTGACCTCATATTACAATAGATTTGATAAACAGTAAGCTGAACCGTTTACCTAATTGCAAAAAACATCTAACCTCTATCGGAATAGTAATTTCACTTAAATTAATAAACGATTCATCATGTAAAAAATTAAATGTACCTGAAATCAAACGTATCTTACAAAGTAAAGAATCAATTTGTATTTGAGAGAAAAAGGTTTATTCTGGTCTCTCTACAAGACATCGCTAAATTCTTTCTTCACACGTTAAAAAAATTTATAACGACGGATAAAGATTTGATGGATAGAATGTCCTGTTAGGAGATCATTTATAAAATCAAGTGCTTAGACTGTGAAGGTATGTGGATCAGTCTAAAAGACAGCTTAAGATTAGAATTGAAGAACACAAAATCTGATATTAATAAAAAATAATTTGAATTTTTAACAAGTTTTCTTCAATTTTAAACAAGTAATTACAAACACAACATTTTAAAGATAATAACTTTCATTATTTTAATTACAGATCTCTGCGACAATCAACTGTGAATTCAAATTTATTATATCTAATTTCCAAAGTTTTTGAGAAACTACAAGCTGATTATAAAAATTTTAAGATAAAATATATATTTTGTATTGTGTTTTTCTAATATTTTAAATGTGTTTTTTTTTAATGAATTACATTATACTCACCCTTTCCGCTGTTTTCGAAAACTTCCGTCAGGTAATTGGCAACGCTTATTGGCCATGAAATGACTTCCCTGAGCAAATATGAGATCCTCCAAGTCTATTAAATTTCTTGTACCTTGAACCTGTCCTCCAGGTCCTCCAGTATCTTCATTCTCTTCCCGTCTTTTGCGCTGGGATCTTGCTTCCATTGTCTCATCAGCGTCATCTTCACCTTTACCTGTATCTAATTGCCGCAAGATCTTGGCGAGCACTGGGTCATCATTCATTTTATTTCGAATTTTTTGTCTTTCTGATTCAGATTGCGATGAAGCCAACATCGTACAGTATGCAACTGTAAATTTTATAAATAGTTTATATTTTAAAATATTTTTCTTTTAAAATATATAAATAAAAAATTACAAATATATAAATATTAATTTGGTACAACATATGCAATTTCTTACCTGTATGTCTGTATTTTTTAAGCTGCTTAATGAAATCAAAACAATCATAACCTAATAAAAGCACAAGCTGATTTTCGCATTCACGATCGTCTGCAGCATCTTTTAAGACAGCTAGTACTTCAGCTGCTCTCGCTTGTGATACCATGGCATCATCATATATCCTACTTAATCTTCTTTGCAACCAATATGCATCAATGTCTAATGGATGCAATGGTTTTTCTTTCTTCATTTCTTCTGTTCCGCCCAGCTGAAAAATATATAACAATTCATATAAATATAATAGTAAAGTAAATTCTCTCTCTCTCTCTCTCTCCCCCTCCCTCTCTCTCTCTCTCTCCCCCCTCCTTCTCTCCTGCTAATTGAGTTTAAATAATAATTGAGAGTTTAACGATCAATTATTATTATTAACTCTCGTTTGAGGCTATTGAATAGTGGTCGCGGCTATATTAAATTGTGATGTTATAAGCAAGAAATAAAACGTTAATTTTTATTACATGCCATTTGTAATAAAGATAATTTGGATAAAACAAAACAATGAGATCATTTTGAAATATTAGCAAAAATCAGTTGTAACTATTCTTAGCTTTCCTGATAATCAGTAAATAGTCATAAAAGATAACAAAAGGCACCTGAACATTTAGTCAATACACATGCATAGCTATTTTTATGTATTTTTTTACTATTATTTACTAATTCTAGAAAAGTAGAAGAGCTTTAGGACTGATTGTTTCATTTTTCGGCAAATTTTACCTGTTAGCAAGTTTAAGTAGCAAGATTATACTCAATAACATGCATGGATTGCCAGATTTACCTAATAGATAGAATTTACTGGAAGGTGGGACAACCGGCTCTTAATCTATTTTTAAAGATGTTTTATAGCAATCTCATCATTTCGTTTTTATCTAAATTGTCTTTATTTACAAATAATATGTAACAAAAACTAATTCTTTATTTCATATACTAAATTAATCCTTTATTTTATATCAAATATTTTGTTTTATTTCTCAGTTTCAATGATATTCAATTGAAAAAAAAATTTTTTTTTTAAAGGAAAGCTATCTCCCTTCAACATGCGATTCAGCACATAAACTCTTATTTTTTCTGCATGTTAATATATTGTTCATTTGCTGAAATTGTGACATAACTCAAAAAACCAAGAAAATTTTCAGAAAAAAATTTGAATGTTTTTATTAATCATTAGAATTTTGCAAATATCTGTTTATATAATAATTTCTGTTTTGACTAACGTACCGTTTTCACATTCAATTTACGAGATACAAAAAGAACATATGCATATGTAAACTGAAACAAGGATAGTTCAAAATTAGGTTCATCCCTTTCTATCCAGTTTATCTCTTTCTATTTGAGCAATCTAGTTATAAAAATCTGTGAATACAACACTGTTGAATCAAAACAATTGATGCAATATTGATACTGCTTTCTTAGGATAAGTTTTAGCAGTTATGTTGATTTACAAGAATTAAGAACATCAAAAGTTCTATTTTTGTAAACTAATAAATGACATTCATTCTTTTTAGTTATGTCGTTGTTCCAGCAAATGAATAATATATCCAAAGCTTATTAAAACTGAAGGAGGTCAAATAGTTGTGTATTCGTTAGTTATATAATATAAGAAATCTATGACAAATTGAAGGTCATAATTGAACGAATATGACATGAAAAGTACCTTGTTTCTACATATAATGAAATAAGACTAATTGAGCAAAACCTTACGTTTTCTGCATGAATAGCTCTGTCGTCGTTAGCTTCTTCACCTTCGTCACCTTCGTCATCATTTTCTCGTACTTCTCCATATACATCTTCATCATCCTCCTCGCTACTTTCCTCAAACTGTACATTGATTCCGTATGTTTCGTCAATATTTTCATCGTTTGTTGTACTTTTTTCGTCGCTACCAAAATCCGTGATCTTCTTACCAAGATTTACAAGCAGTGCAAATCTTTCTTCTGCTAATAAACCAAGTAAAAGTTCAGTCTCTTTTTTCTTTTCTTTCTCTTTAAGCCGGTCATTCTTTAATACAGCTAGTACTTCGTCAGCTGCACCGCAAAGAATATCGCGTGGTTGGTCGCCCAAAGCTTCTTGTATGAAACTAAGTAATACTTCGTAAGTTTGACGTGTTTCTTGTGTTTTGGGACGATATACAATACCAACCATTTCATCTACACCTTCAGATAATAATGTTGCTCCTTTCATACGAGTGAAGTCATATTGTGCTTCATCGCGTTTTTGTCGTCTATAAAATGCCAAACATATTAACTTTGAATAATTTAAATATATAGATTATAGAATTTTTTATCAACTGTCAAATAATTTATCAAATAGTTGATCTGATGATTAAACTAGCATTATCATAATAAATCTTTTTATAAAATTACAAAATCGCAAACTATTTTAAAATTATTATATTTTTTAAAAAGTAGTAAATTACCTTGACAATATTCACAATAGTGGTGAATTGTTAGTGTAATTTGTTATTTTTTAAAAATAGTAATAATTTTTGAATAGTTAATTTCTATTTTGTAGTTTTATACTTACATTTCAAAGGTACCTTCTGTTTTTACATACTGTAAGCATCAGTTCATCCTTGTTGTCTATCAAATATTAAACAAGGACAAATGATACTTACAAGTGCTGTAGTAAGCACAAAACAGAATGCATCCTCAATGTCCACAATTCTTTATGTGCTACTTGTGTCTTGACAATAGAGGTTGTGTTCCAAAATTCACTGCCAGTATTGGAAATGTATAGTATACATAATGTAAACTGTGGATTTTTAATGTTGACAGTGAATTTTGGAACACACTAAGAATCAGAAATATAATATCAATGATCAATGACTATGTTTACATGACATCCTTAAGCCGGGGCAGTAACAAAATTACATTTCAAAATTAATAAACAATTTTATTGATTCAAAAATTCATTTTTTGGAAAACCTTGTTTTCTGATTGTGTTATTTTTGTAGCAAATGACTGATATGTTAAATGGTTTGTTACCAAGACATAATACTAGTAAAAATTTTTCTCATAATTTTTTATATGAATTGAAACACTTTTTAGAAATACTGAAAAAGTTAACATCTTTTAAAATTGTTCATATATCATATATCAATATAAATCCTGAAATTCTAAGGTTTATCATTCTATAATTTCTGAAAAAATACCTTAATACTTTTTTTTAGATTTTATAAGATTTTGTCAGAAATTTGAGAATAAAATATCTTAGAAATTTAAGAATATTTTAGTATTGACATATGTGAAGAATTCTAAAAAAGATGTACTTTTCCAATATTTCTGAAGTGTTCCAATTTATATAAAAAATCTGAGATCTAAAAAGTTACAAAATTATTCAAATATTTAAAAAAAAATTTCATCAGAAAAGAGACACAAATGAAATATTAGGTTGTTCAAGAGAAAGTTTATTTCAATTTTCTAGCTTCCAATTATATGTACACCTTCGTTAAAAATAAACAAAATTTAAATTTAAAGAAAGGATTTTGAAAACATGAAATCTTTACTTTCAAAAAGTTACTATATTTTTTAAGTTTAGTAATTTTTACATATAAAAAGACAAACAAGATAGAAAATTTTTTTTTCACTTTGGTGGTCCACTTAGTGCTTCAGATGCTACAGAGCATTTGTAGCACTAACATGACTGATCCATTTGACGCTTTGGAACGCTTCCAGCAACTCTGATACGTCATCAATTTGTCATCATTTTTGCTCCCACTGCCTCACCTCGGGAGGAGGGTTGGCTACAGTGTTTATGTAGCGATTGTAACATTTGGAACAATAACGGACCAATCATACCAATAGCATTTAAAGCGTAGTATTCAGAGCATTTGGAAGAAACAAATGGACTGCAGTCTTTATGGGATTTTTACATACCAAAAAATTGCAAAAATTTTTAACTATCATAAAAAACTTGGAACTTTTCCTACAAAATCGTTTTTCAAAAATGTTCCTACTTTTTGTTCTTGAGTTATTTGCGAATTGAGTAACATTTAGTAAAGCAACATTTTAATTTTAATTGCTAATAACTGTTAAAAATTATCGTACTCCAATAAGGAAATCAGATTCTTAAAGTTGAAACTTTGTTCTATCGAATGATATAATCGCTAACTTTTTATGTACAATACAATATACTATTTTACGCTAGAAAATTTGAAACGAATTTTCTGAACAATCTAATGGTTTCATGAAAATTAAAATTGGACTGAAAGTTGTGTTCAAATCCAATTACTAATTTACATATAAACTTACTTGACTTTTCTCTCCTCTGCTTTTCCAGGTTTGGTGCGCTGGGCCCTATCGCCCATACGAGTACCATCCAACTTTCCCACAAGGGACATAACCTCACCGGTAGCTTCATCTCGGCTGCGTCTTTCTATTAACCGGACGTCAGCTTGTAAAACGAGATTGGAATTCTGTAAATGTAGCACAATATAATTCAACAAAATTGCAATGCAGAAATAACACACCATAAATGTAACGTTATAAAAACATCGTATAAATTATACATTAAAAGTTGAACATTATAAAAAAAATTAGCACAGCAAAATAATTAAAAACAACTATTGAGTTATTATTAAAAATCAACAATTAAAAATAAGAAGTACAAACCGCTTTATACTCATATTGTAATTGACGTGCAGCAGCGTCCGCCATGATTTGTTATCTATTGTTTCACTGAGTGCGTTCAAGAAACGTATATGAGCTCTGGCCTTTGACAGAGAGAAACCTGAGAGAGAAGGAGAACATGAAGGCTTTTTCCTGTAACCGCAAAATGCTGTCGCGCACTCTGAAGAGGTGGATGTAAACTACACACCAATGTCCATTCTTTTACGGCGCTTCTGATGGAAATAAATCGTTGAATCTCTGAAATAACTAAAATCTATCAAATTAATAAAGGTTTGGTAATAAGCCTAATTTGGTCGAATAAGCCTAATTTGATCGATTTTTAAGCTGCTTGAGTGATTCTGTATAATTACCAAAGGTTTTTTATAACGATTTCAGCGATTATTAAAAAGGAGAATATTGTTTTCTGTGGCTGAACTAGTGTACACTTTTAGAACTTAAAGTGAGATAGGTATATGTTTGATATATGTCAAAAGCGAATAGAGGATTAGAGGATCTCTACTCTCTACTAGAATCACATGTGCTAGAATCGTGGAGTCTCAGCACTTTCAACTTTTAGTAACAAAAAGGATCAGTGGTCAAAATTAACGAATATTAATCGTTAACCTAATTTTATTGATTTTTTAGCTGCTATAGCTAAACTGTACCCTCATTTTTAACTGGACGCATGTTATTGAGATATATAAGCTAATACATTTATCTTCAAATGTTAAAAAAAAATGAGAATTAATCTTCAACAGAATTTCAAGCAGTTTTGTAGGTCACGGTGTTTCTTGCTACACACATTAGTATGTAATATTTGCAATGTTTTCTACATTATTACACAATAATTTAAAGTATTGTTATTTAATAATAATAATAATATTTATTGTAATAGTCCGCAGAAGCACCAAAGAAAAATGTAATCGATACGAAATTATTTGTGCCAGAACCAGAATATGATACAGATTTCTTATGCAACCCTGTAAATCGTGATATTATTTTCAATAATATTAAAAGTCGAAAAGGTATTGGAGATATTGATAAAGTTCTCGAATATTCCAGTAATCCTGAAAAACAAGAATTACTTTTGCAAGAATTAGGCAAAATACCAAATCGTACACATCCTGCAGTAATTGAATATGGAGATAAGCCAAAATTGTTAAAGAAGTGTGGCAGAAAACCACAATTTGACTTTGAGCCACAAGAGTTTGCAGAACTTACCACTAATTTAAAAGCGATAAGAACTCATACACTTGGCCCTGTTACTGGACAAAGAAGTTATATACTTCTTGGGGATCTAGCAGAATTGGAGGAAGCACTAATTCAGTATACGATTAGAAGATTGATGAAGCATGGATTTAAATTATTGTCAGTACCTGATATTATCCCTACTAAAATAATCGAGAGATGTGGTTTAATAGTGGATGATGATCGAACTTTGGTATATAATTTAGAATCTCATTATGATGACAAATATAGTTTGTCTGGAACTGCAGAAATGTCATTAGCTAGCAAATTGATGAATACTATACTTTCCTATGACATGCTACCAATGAAATTGGCAGCTGTCAGCCGATGCTATCGTGCAGAGGGTTCAGGTGCTTTAGTTGAAAGAGGAATCTATAGGTAAGAGATTATCAACATTGTTATAAATTCTTACAACACTATGCTCAATTTGATAATCTCATCCTTTCCATTATGGGTCATCAGAAGGTTTACGTTTTCACCTATTTAAAATGGTTAAAAAAATCTAAAAAAATTCACAAACATACATTTAACTTTCTAGAAGAAATATTTAAACTTTATTTTGGAAAATAATAGAATGTAGTATAAGTTATAATTACCAAAACTCTAAAGTTAGAAAAAAAAATAAGATATTGTTTATTAGAACATAGAACATTAACATATAAAGATAAACTTTAAATTTCTTAAGTTGATTTTATTTTTTAACTTAATATGTTTGGACAGAGTTCATCAGTTTACTAAAGTGGAAATGTTTGTTTGCTCTAAACCAAATCAATCTGAGGAAGTGTTTCAAGATCTTCAGAATATACAGGAGGAATTGTTCTCTTCGTTAGGATTGCACTTTCAAATAATGGACATGCCATCACTTGAATTAGGTTCACCAGCTTATAGGTAATGCTTTTATGCATAATTATATTTCTACATTTATACATATATAAGGTGTTCCATTTTAAATGACAACCTCAAATATCTCCGTTTGAAAGATCATTTAATTTTCTTCATTTTTGCTTTAGATCATTTTAATGTATCTCTTATCTGTGTCGAACTGTAATGGAAAATTTAAAAATGCATTTTCCGGTCCGTTTTGGAACTATTAATTCCAAATCGGACCTCCCCTATTTTTATGGATTTTTAGATAGAATTTTAAAATATTTTAATTAATTTTTGGTAGTATTGAGTAAAAACGAGCAATTTAAGACTCAAAGATAAAAATACAGTTTATATTACAATATTAGAATTAAAGTCAATAAAAAATTCTATCAATCTAAGGCTGATGACACATGATATTTTATTGATTTAGTGTTCCTTAAACCAAATCTGGTCGGTTGATCACCAGTACTACAACTAGGTTGTGGCGAATTTCTTCGATAAATTAGCTGGCTTATTCATCTTTTTAGTGTTTTTTTGTATAGAACCGATTTGGACACCCAAAGAGAGGTCCGATTTGGACATGAGTTCTTCCAAACTATTGGAATTTTATAATAAACCGCGAAAGTAATCACAAAACTCTTGATATTTTTGAATTCTACACTTTTTAATTATTTTAAATCAATTACCGTTCAAATTTTTAACATCTTTTAAATAATGATTTACAAGGGTTTTCTTTTTTAAAAAAATGTTTGCATGTTAGCCGAAAATACATATTTACGTCTATTCTATGAACGTCATGACAGAATACTTCCAAACGGCTGTCATATGTTCGGTGTCTTATAAGGACTTTACATTATAAATAGCACGCAAATCTGCTTAACCGTATTTATTTAAATTAAAAAGGTCCGATTTGGAACATGGTCTGATTTAGAACATTCTCCCCTACTTTGAAAAACTCTCGAGGTGAGCTACAAGAATATGTAACGAAAAATAGGGAGTTCTATTTAAAAAATTAAAAATGATCTTGTCCTGATCTTAACAAAACCACCTAAAACAAACCAATAGTACCATGTATCTCTCTTGGAGTCACAAAATTTTTGTTTAAAACATTTTTCTTTAAAATGCACTGTTCAAGAGGTTGTTATTTAAAATATAATATTCACATTATATTCATACAGTTTTTGAATATGGTCGGAAACACTACCGCGTCTTCTGATTTCTTACAAATGTATTTCTTTTTGTTTTAGGAAATGTGATATGGAAGGTTGGATGCCTGGAAGAAAATTATATGGTGAATTATCCAGTTGTAGTAATTGTACAGATTATCAGTCAAGACGCCTTAATATTAAGTATAGGACAGAAGATGGAAATACGGCTCACGTGCATACGCTAAATGGAACTGCATGCGCGATACCTCGCATGTTAATCGCATTGTGTGAAACGTATCAAACAAGACATCATCGTATCACTGTGCCAGATGAATTGGTGCCTCTGATGAAGGGTAAAACACTCATTAGAAAGCAACCAATCGCAGATATGAGAACTTATAAATATAAACCAAAATTAAATATAAAACAGGAAACTCTGAATGAAATATAAATATTGTAACTGTGCTGCTTATGAATGAATACTATGATCATAGATTGAACAAATTTCTTTTCTTTATCAAGTTCTTAAAAAGCATTTTTATCTTTTAATAATATTAAAATGTCATTACACATAAAATTTTTTCTGATATTTGTTCATTCTATCATAAGGAAGTACTACAAGGAATTGTTACCAAAACTTCAAAATATTAAACACCACCTGTCAGTATATTTTCTATAAACTAGTACAATATTATTATACAAAGAAAGACAGGGATCCGAAAATTGTACGTACATAGGAATACAGGTTTTTTTTGTTATAATTTCTTTGTTATTCTGTATATATTTTGTAGCGGGTTATAAAAATGTAACACAAAATATTTTTTCTTAAAGTAATACAATTCAAAGATGTTGCAAATTTACAGTTCCTCCACACTGATTGGATGTTAGTATTTATATATAGTCCTTATTGATTATTTAAAAATTTTCTATTTTTTGAATATTTAATTCATCATGGAGTTCCTAACATTGACTTTTGTTTATATCTTATTTATATTTTATTTTTCAAAAGTCTGTGTGTCTTTCGATTGATATTGTTCTTGATCTATTTCAAAATTTTTGGAAACTATCGTTTCTTCTCACTGGCAATGATGCGTTTTCCTGTAGAAAAAAATGCTGTAGAATAGTTATAAAATATAATGACTGTAAAATTATAACTATAAAGTGTAATATAAATTCCTCGCGGATTTTGTAAATAAACTTTTGTAAAAAAAAATTACTTGAATATCTAATCCTCTTCTTCTCCTGATTCAGATTCCTCTTCAGCATTCTGTAGCCACTCCACAAATTTTTTCATTTGGTCTAAAAAGAGCATTTTACCCTTCACCGAATGACCCTCTTTGTACCACTTCAATATTACATCTTCCGACACAACTTCCGCTAAAAACCAAATATTTTTTATTCTTTATAACAAAATTATTTATAGCAATATTTGATTAAACTATGTATACAAATCTACAATACACGTGTATTATTATATATATTATTTTAATATTTGTTATTGTCATGTTTAAACATACTTTTATAAAAGAGTAAAACAATCTTTTGGAAGACTTTCATAAAATTCATGTTTTCATAACAGAACTCCTGGACTTTGAGGATGAGTGCAAGCTCAGATCTGGCAGTGGTTGTAAAAGCACCGAATAGTGGAGTATAAACTTTTAAATGTTTCAGTGCTTGTTCAGCGACTAACTCTTCTTTTTTGTTCCATTCGGCTTGGCCCATAACGACAACCCAAATCTATGAACGGTAAATAATAAAAATACTTTCGTGTTTTAATAAAATGTATAAGATGAAAAAAAATAATTACCAATCCAATCACTTCATGTTCAGGAATGCCACTCCTTTGTGCCATTTCCTTGAGATCTAATGTAATATCCTTCATTGGCCTATTTTCTGCTAGATCATCCAACAGAAGTTGTTGTAAATCCCGTTTAGCTTCCTGACTGGCTTGAGCCTTGTGTAATTTGACGATATCTGCCAAACCTACTGCTTCGAATACAGATCGGAAATGTTCCTCTGTTCGTTTATTCGGTGGTACAAACTCCATTAACCTATAAAATGTGCGAATAGAATCGTACAAAGATAGTGAATATACAAATCAATTGGAGTATTGAGAGAATTTCTTTAAATTATATAATAATATATTTTATATTTACCTTCCCTCAATGCCACCTTTCTTCAGAGCTGTCATTAAACTAGATAAACCCTTTTCCTGTTTCCAAGTAACAAAGACTTCCAGTAGAAAGTCTAATGCCAAATTGTCCTTAACAAGATGTTCATTGATCAAGACTGAGAGTACCGTGGGTGGTACAGAACCATTTGAGATCCACAATGCTGTCATCCTAGCCAGCTTGATCCTTTCTTTAGGTGAAAAGCCTTTCATGAAAACTAACACCTTCTTCATTTCTTCCTCAAACATCTTCTCCAGATATTTGTAACGTCGCATGAGTTTGATGAAGACCTGTTTTTATTTAAATAATATTTATTTAAACATTTTTTAATTTTTTAATAATTTTGTTTATAAAACTGATAAAAACTTAATAAAATAAAATACTCTATTGCATCTACTTTTTACCTGTTCAAAATTTCGCATAGAGTCCATGTCCTCTGGCTGTTCAAAAACACATGCACTAGTTTTAACTGGCTTGTCTCCATCTTGAGCGATGGAACCACCAGGAACTAAAAGGCCTCCAGCTATCATGATGTCAAATAGTGCCTCTCCATATCGACGATAGTCTAACTTAGAACCAGCTGCGTCCAAAAATTTAGAAATTGCTTCTAAGTCGTTACCAGCTTTTTCCAAACCAAGCAAAACCGCATCTCGAAATCCAGTTGGGTCATATTTTTCTCTTTCATCTATAAACAACAGCTTTTGTCAGTAAAAGATTTCTTTAAATTTGTTTTTATAATTTTATATAATAAATGACGATTGCTTTTTACCTCTTTTTCTGGTCTTTATACGCTGACCTGATAGTATCGGTTTTTCTATTTTTTGACTCATACAATACTCTTCTGAAAAGATTATATAAATGAATTTTAGTTTATTTATGAGATTACTGTCTCTTCTATGTAAAAATTTTTTCAAGAATAATAAATTATAGGATAGAATTTTAAAATGTCTAAAATTTGCTAAAAACGTAAACACTCCAATATTCAACCATAAATCTATTACAATAAACTTGTAAAAATATAAAACCTATTCTATAACGTGCTCTTTGTTCCTCTTTCTTGTTCTTTATCTTTTGTTCCTCTTTGCAACCATTTTATTGACAATTATATTTCCTATTACATATTTCTTGTTTATGAAAGTTTATTAACTTTTCGGGTCAATTCTAAGCAGACTCATAAGACTCTTAACCTGTTCTTGTCAAATCTATAAGAACTTATAACTCATTCTAATGTTATGTGTACATATTATAAGATATATAAATGTTAGTAAATTTCTACGATTTCTTGCAAATCTTATGACTAGTAAAAAGACATCTGTAAAAATACTGTATAAAGGTACAAGTATTCAAAAGTTTTTATAAGTCATGAATATATGTTACAAGCCTTACAATTCTGTTTAGAATTTAAACATTTATCTCAGACAATAAAAAATATAAAAAAACGGGATAAGAAGCAAAAGACAAGATGTAAAAAATATAGCAAAACGCAAGAAACAGAGAACAAAGTGCACATTATAAGACAGGCTTGACCTATTAAGAAAACATGTGCTTGATACAATTATACTGTAACATTCAAACTTTGGAATTCTTAAGAGTAATTCTTGAAAAATGACGACAAAAAATGTCTACGTCTAGTCTTCTTGTCGGGTGCTGACATGCAAGGCCAGCGGATTACATGTCTTTAATGTTAGAATGACTGATTCGGAGCATTCAGAGGTTAAGATCGCGCGCGATGCGTAACCACGATGGCCGAAGCCATTAAATGTAACTCGAGGAAATCCGGTGAAGCGTGTGCGACAAATCTGCTGACTCTTTCTCATAGTCGATGATGTATCCTGCTCGTCGCATTACTTACTTCGAAGCACGTACAAATTGTAGAACAATCTCTCCTGTGCGACCGTATATGACCAGTGTGAGATGATTTAACGAAGACTCTGGCTCTTAAGGTCAGCAAAATCAAAGAGACTCGGAGTCTCGGATCTCGGACAGAGAAGAAACAATGGTTAACGAGAGAATTGTAGACGACAAACTAACTAGTCAATTTTCCCACGTGGAGAAAACCCAGATGTGCTCGTTCTCGAGACAAATCTCGTATATGGTTCAGCGATTCAGCGCGCATGTCAAATGCGGCCATGTTTAAACAGTTGTCGTGGCAATTTTGAAATAACATCGCGAAAATGAGTAGATATGTATTAGGTTGTTCGGAAAGTTATGTTGTCAAGGTCATGACCCCCTAAGTAACTTCCAACAGATTTTAACCGTCGTTCGTTACAAAGTTATTAGCAATCAAAGTTGCTAATTATTTTCCCGCTTTATATCAAAAATTGGATGACCCTTGGCAGAGAGGAGGTGAGATGAAAGCCGCTTTGCTTGAAAAGTCTAGAGTCGATATCAGAGAAGCGCAACCGGCTTAAGTCAGTATCGCTAAACTAGTAAAAAAAGTATTAAAAATGGCGTCGTTTGCAGACGAACTATGAAATTCACCAATCGTCTATTAGTCAGCCATTTTTAATACCAATGAATGAATATCATGATTGGCTGAGACAGTCACGCCAATCAGGACGCGGAACATCGGTTGCGCTTCTCTGATATCTAGGGGTCTGTTTTTCGTTCCTGTTGCGGGATTCTCTAAACGTTTTATCGATGATTGTCGCTATCGTTAACTAGCGACAGCCAATGGCAAGACAATCCTAAGAGAAAGCGCGGCTCTCATTGGCTGCCGCTAGTTAACGATATAACAACAATCATCGAAAAAACGTTTAGAAAATCCCGCAACTGGGGGTCTATTCTTGAAAGAGTCCCTGTACTGTCTGAACTATAGTGCACACGGTGCAATAAGTTAAAATGAAACAAACATATATTTGTTTCAATTGAACTTATTACACCGTGTGCACTCAATTCAGACAATGCAGAAACAAAAAAACAGACTTTAGGACTGTAGGAAAGTCGAAACCCTAATGCTGGATTCACACTGCATCCGATTTTCGTCGTACGACGACTCTGCAACTAATCAGGGGACCTATTCTGTACACGATTACTGACAACTGTCAGTGTCGTTAAGTAGCGATAGCCAATAAGAATAGCTCTTTTCTCTTAGAACAGTCCATATCATTGGTTATTGCTACTTAACGACACCGACAGTTGTCGGTAAGCGTGTACAGAATAGGCCCCCAGGAAACAAAATTTTGCTTCGTATCGATGATATGATTTTTCTGATTGGTTGCAAAGTCGTCGTACGACGAAAATCGGATGCAATGTGAATCCAGCATAACCCCAGATCTATAATACGTGTTTTAAGCCCTAAGCTGTAAGAAATTAACCAATTACAGTCGAATTCGAGGAGAATAATCGACTATGATTGGTCCATTCCTTAAAGCTTAAAACTCTATTGTAGATCCGGGCTAATTGATCAATTTCTTAAGCCCGATCTACAATTGCGTAAACGTAGTTGTAGTTGTAAGAATTGACTAATCATAGTTGTATATGAGGAGAATATTCGACTGTCATTAGTCAATTCGTACAACTACAACCACTTACAACTACGTTTACGCAATTGTAGATCGGGCTTTACGGCTTAAAACATCAAAACTTGTGTATATGTACACATATATTTAATTTAATCAACGTCACATTTAATCATACACAGAAAAGAATCCAAACGAAAGGGTTTGAAACGTCTATAATCGATTAGATTTAAACTATATGAATTTACACACGACTAAAATCTGTGTTGGCTTGCATCGGCTTCTGACAGTTAGGGTTGGATTATACTGACCGTAATCTGTTAACTTATGCTGTAATCTGTAAAAATTGACCAATTATAATCGATTATATTCCCCTCTTATTCGACTGTGATTGATCAATTTTTACAGATTACGGCATAAGTTAATAGATTACGGCCAGTATAAATCAACCCTTATAGAAGGCGTGCATCCCTTTGCAGAAGGGCTGCGCAGAATGAAAGGAACAGGGAACAGAGAACAGAGAATAAGAATTTTAACTTATCAGAAATCATGTACTATGGAATACACACTTTCTCTAGGGCGAAAACGTGAAAAGTGAAAATTTTTTGCATGTATGTGTGTATATGTTCATATATAATTCATAAAAATTTTCACTTTTCACGTTGCCGCTCCAGATAAAAAGTTACATGATTGTTACCCTGATAAGTTGAAGTTCTTAATTCTCTGTTCTCTGTTCCCTGTTCCTTTTATTCTACGTAACCCCTTATTGTTCCGTTCCGGTGAAAATATTTTTTACGCCACTGCTCATATTACGCCTCGCTGATTGGTTGCTGCTTCCACACTTGACGCTTGGCGGATGCATATGAATGTACCTTTAAAGGCACCTTAATTTGTGGTACAATACGTATAGTTTCCGGTTACGCGTGCGCGTCGACGCGACTAAACTCCCGCGCGGAAATGGTAATTGGCATTTGGCATCGCTCGCTTGGTGGGGAAGACAGAAAAGGTAGCCTTGAACAATCAGCGTATCGACCGAGCATACATTGAATAGTCATCGCTCAGTGACGTGCAGCGTGTCACCCGAGATCTTGCGGAACAACGAAAGGTATATGCGGTAATCAATGAGCAACAATATATTGAGATCAAACACTCATGCGGCAGTTTCTCAATGTTTTCCCTGCTTCGCAATTGATCCGCTTGACGATAAACTCTTCTCGTTTTACCCCCTCCCCCCTTCCGCTAGGATTGGCCATATTGCTAGCCGTTGATAAATTCACGGGATTTTCGTACCGACTGGTGAGCTTTAGCTTTTGATGGAATCTCGCGATATATACATTTTCATCCGTTTCGTCTGCGTGGTCTTCGACGCGTTCGTGTCCATGATGATCCGAGACGCATCGAGACGCGCGACAAAACATCAACGAATGGAAGGAATTGCGCGCGTGTGGAATTGCAAAGCGGGCATTCAGCCATTTCCGTTACAATGATTGCATCTCCGCGGTGTAAACTAGTGAAAAATGATCACACACACACGCAATTCTTATCCGTCTTTCAAACGATGCTTCTTCGATGTGTCGTTTCATATTCTCACTTTCCTCCTATATCGTTCGTTTTCTCGGTCTTGCACGATTTTGGCTTCGAAAATTCAACTAATACAATCAATAATTAGCAAATAAGATGTTAAAATTAACAATTATTCATGTATATTTCATATAGATTACATCAATATATTGCATTTAATAAATGAAAATATATAAGATCTTTCAGCTCACACAGAATCTTCTTCAGTTATAAAACTATAAAAAAATATGTAAAATATCCTGTACATTCTAACTATATAAAAAGTATAAGTTGAAAAAATTAATGTTGAATTCATAGAGCAATGAAATATGAGTATTAGTACACCAATACTCATCTGCAATAAAAGTAATGTCCAGATATAAAAATCATAATTAAATCCTTATTTAATGGCAAAAATCCTATTAGTCCATCAGTATAAAAATGGGAGTCCAAAAATAATAGCCATGATGTGAACAATGCAATATAAAAATTTCTGGAGTAAAAATTGGTGCTATTGCTCCTATTGAGAATCAAAGCTGAAAATAATTCTATTGTAGATAAAATTAAAACTTTCTTTGAGTTAAACATCTTATGTATTTTAATTTATTGTATGAAATGTAATTTCAAATACACTATACATAAATAATTGTTAATTTAACATTTTATTTGCTCATTATTAGTCGTATTAGTTGAATTTTAGATTTGCAGTACGAAAATATTTTAGTTTATATGTCATTATGTATTATAGATTTCCCTGATATTTTTGTATGGGATATTTTTTGAAAATAGGATAACACCCTTTTTGCTACAGAAGTTGAAAAACATTACCAGGAGACGAAAGAGTAACTACAAACACAGTATTAAAGTGCTCACTAGGCATGTTCTGTATACATATTTTATTTCCGCAGAAATTATTTAAATCAACAAAAGAAATAAATGATATCGAAAATTGTTTGATTAAAAATAAAGAAAATAGTATATATTAATTTAAGGTATTTTAAAAGTTTATTTTTAAATTAAATTGTGAATAACACACAAAATGTCTATTGCAGATAAAATTAAAATTTTCTTTTTTTTTTAAAGTATATAAGATATGAATAATTAAACAATATAAGATATAATTTTATATGATATGCATATTCAATCAATCAATAAATATAAAAAATATAAGTAAATAAAATCTCAAGTGGATATAGTACACAGTAGATTTTATAACAGAGTAAACATATGTTAATGTTACCATCAAATAGTGAATGATATTATTAGCTACATTTTTTATCATTTTTGTGACAGTAATGTTGTACTGGATTAGTTGTTTTTGTATTTTGGTGCAAGTCAGTTATTTGTATGCGATTTTCATAATTTTTTGTAGCAAAGGATAACTTTGACGTTTGCTTATACATATCTAATTGATTTTATAATATAGAATACATTTGTGTATTTATTCTTCAAATACAATCTTCGTAGGTATTTAAAAATGGAGTTATCGTCAGAAGTATTGGAGAGCTTGGTTATAGATAACAGGGATGTTATGGAGGTATTGAAAGATGGAAATGTTATGGAAGGAGACATCATATTTGAATCTGAAATGATTAACGAAGATTCTGAGGAAGCAGAAATAGAAGAAATTATAGAGATAATTGAGGAAGTCGATGAAAACGAAACATGTCTAGATGATGATATCTCGGATAAGGAAAAATTAACAGATGCAAAGGATACTGACACAATCGAAAAAACAAAGAAAAATGACAAAGCAATTAATAAAAATATAGAGTTCTTTGGCTTTGACGACGAGAATTCAACATCTACTATGCAATTTGAAAAAGAATCAATCAAACCTGTAAACAATAGCGCATCGAAAACCACTAAAAAACAAGTAATAAATTATGACGTCGATGAAGATTGGCAAGATGAGGAGTTGGAGCGAGAGGATGGGTTGGACAATAATTCTGAGTTGACTGATAATCAGGCAAGCAGTTTACGAACGCAGGCTGATAAAAAGCATGTAAATAATCAGACTGTCTTACTGCAAACAAATAACCTTTCCACGGGAAAGGCGGATAAATCTCGGACAGAATCTTATGGGAAGAAAGCAAATGACATTGTAGATGACAGTGATTTAACTCAAGAGATAGTGAAAAATACAGAGAACAATCTGTTATACACTGTGCTAGGCACAAAGAAGCAAGATTCTTCTACTAAACAGCAACAAGAGAAACATAATGATCATTATGTTAAAGTTAGTATTTGATGAACATATTGTGTGTGTATGTGTGAATAATCTTTTAATATTAATGAGCAATTTTATTCTAGATGGAACGACTTGAAGCAAACACTATACCAGTTGAGGGTACTATTTACTATGAAGGAGATAACATGGAGACGTTGTATGTAGCGCAAGCCATGGATGATAACGAACAGTACCAGTATGATAACGCGACGATGGAACAAGATGAACAAGTAACCTGGGAAGTGGCAAATTCCGAGACCAATCCAAATCAAGAAGATAATTCTCAAGTATACAATATAATATTTACATTCAAAAATTCTACAAGGACAAAAGTGATATTAATAATATTAATCGAGGAAAGTGTAAAGCCAAATCGAGTCTAGAAAACAAGATGTTAATGTTTTATTATATTGTGTGAAATTTATATACTGCGTATGTAGTCCCCCCCGCGACGCTGATAGATTTTCAGCATTGACGCATACATATTCACTACCGCAGTAATATCACTTTAGTTAAATTGAGAATCAATTTAACCAATTTTTGATGTCTATAGCATCTTATTAGATCTTATGTTGAAAGACATATATTAAAATTTAATATTAAAGTATTAATTTAAAATCCGTGAAAACTAAGATAGCGAAGAATATCACAAGTTGGCGTTTTGTCCCGGCTTCCACTACTGGACTCATCAGTAAGGTAATGTAGTGGGAGCCTACCTTAGACGTCTGGGAAGATGTTAGAAAGAAGTTCTATATAAACAATTACTCATGTAATTCGGCACTTGCGAGAAATGGCATGAGTAACTATAGACCTCTGTTGGCTAGTCGACTCAATTTAACTAAAGTGATATTACTGCGGTAGTGAATATGTATGCGTCAATGCTGAAAATCTATCAGCGTCGCGGGGGGGACTACATACGCAGTATATAAATTTCACACAATATAATAAAACATTAACATCTTGTTTTCTAGACTCGATTTGGCTTTACACTTTCCTCGATTTTTAAATCACACATCAATTATTATTATCTTTCATTATATTAATAATATTAGTTAATAGCAGTCTAGTCGACCATAAATCTTGTTAATTCAATAGTACAGTAATAATGAAATGAATGCTTTTGTTTTGCTAAATGTTATTTAAATGTTATTTGTTTTTATTGAAATTATTATTAAATTACAATTAAATTGAAATTATTTTAAAAATTATATTTAATTAGAGTAATATTATTAATACAATATCACTCGTTTTTCTATATATTAAAATACATATTATAAATAAATATTAATACTTCTTTCTGGTTTTTAAGGATCAAATATTTTTGCACGAGGACGAAGATGGTCAATTATATTTTAAGGATGCTAGTGGAATTTTACAACCAGTATACTTAACCGAGGATGGAAATTACGCAATTGCTGAAAACAATGATGATAATACCAATAAAGACTCGCAACCTAAATCTCATCAGAATAATAGTACAGCCCAAGAAGAGACTTTCATTTTGCCTGATGTAGAGTCGAAATCCACTTCTAATAAACAGGTACCAATGAATTGTACATTAATTAATTTGTGTGTGAAAGAGAAATGCGCGCACACACATACACACATGTACGTATGTATGCATATATGATATATATAAACATTTTTTCTATTTATGTTTATAATTCGCTAGACAACTAGTAGTACAGTATTATCGCCATCGTTTCAAGATTATGATAATGAAGATAATACTGTGACTATATCCTTGATAATATCGGAGGATGAGAATGGACAAAAGAGAACTCAAGTTATTATACCGACAACAGACAATTTGAAGTGCGACATCTGTAATAAAAGCTTTAAAACATCTTTCCAGTTACTCAGGCATAATAGACTAAAACATGCTCGTGAGGAAGATATAACTACAAGAAACTTTCCTTGTGACTCTTGTCCTAAAAGGTTAGTTGAAAAATGTAGTAATGTGTATGTGTATACACACACACATGTATATACAATGCACGCACTATATATATATATATATATATATAAAGCATATGTGTATATACAAGGTGGTCTATCCAATTAGAATATTTCAAAAATATTTGAAAAAAATTTGCTCTGTTACAAAAGGAAAAGATAATGCCCTTGATTTTAAGAAGATATTCTTAAGGTTAAAATCAGAATAAGATTACCTAAAATTTTTTAGATAGAATTATACATTTTTTAGATAGAATTTTTTTATATAATATGATTTTTCATATTACTCTGCATATGAAGGTATTACGAAAAAAATACTTCAATATAGTTGGTATTTTATACTTTATTCTGGCATTGATATTTTATATATTATACATAAAATATCAAATATGTTATAAATTATTCATAATTAAAATATCTCCCTTAAAATCTTATTACTCTTATTTAAAATTTTTTTTATTCTACGTATGTCTTAGGGTTGGATTATACTGGTTGTAATCTGTTAACTTATGCCGTAATCTGTAAAAATTGACCAATTATAATCGATTATTCCCCTCTCATTCGACTGTGATTGGTCAATTTTTACAGATTACGGCGTAAGTTAACAGATTACGGCCAGTATAAATCAACCTTTATATTCTCGAAATATTTTAGTGCGTCAATAAAAATAAAACACTAATATATATACACACATGGTATGTGTTTTATTATGTATTATTTATATTATTTTATTTATTCAAATTCTTATTAGAATACTTATAAAATCAATTTTTTATTTTTTCCAGATATCCAGATCAAAGTTCGCTCGCCCGTCATCGAAAGACTCACACTGGTGATCGACCGTTTCAGTGCTTGGAATGCCACAAAAATTTCCCTACGTCGACAGCATTACGCCGTCATTTGACACTACACAATTCTCAATCGCGACCACTTCCTTGTATTTACTGTGGTAGGCGGTTCATGGATAAGTCCAGCTTAACAAAACACGAAGAATCACATATGCCTAATGATCAACGCAAGTACACATGTGATGTATGCCAAAAGACTTTCTACCACATAACTGATCTGACTATGCACAAGAAACATCATGACCCCGACAAGAAATTCGATTGTGAGGTTTGCGGTCGCGAATTCAATAGACTGAATAATTTGCAGAGACACATGATGGTACACCAACAAGTACGTATAATTATTTTAATTATATTTTGTAATTTGTAAACCAGAGCTTTTCAAGTCGCGCACTGCATGCACGAAATTTCGTGCCCGTGGTGTATGAGTTGGAAGACTGCTATAAATTCTTTTATGCATAAATGTATACATACATGGTGAGTCAGTAAAATGTTACAGATTTATATCTTGGAAACAAAGCATTTTAATAAAAAATATTTTATATAAAAGTTGTGAAGTTGTTGTTTGAAGAGAGACATAAGATAATGCAATTGGTTTGATCTCGAAGAGTTGTTTGAAAATCACATAAAAGTCATCATCAATTTCTTAAATGGAACTCCGCACGTTTCATTGTATATTATTATAGTATATTTCGAGAGCTTTCCAAAACACTATATATGATAAAATATTTTTTCATTAAATATTTGAGTTGTAAGGCTTGAAAATTACAGTGCTGCCAATTTTAGCCGTCAGTCAAACATCTTAGTATTACTTAAGGCATTACAGCTGAAATCTCTTGAATGTTGTTCCAGGATTATGATCTAGATAACATTTGTCAAGATCAAAGTTATTAGAAATTGTTTCTCTTATTTTTACGTCAAAATTATCTTTTATAAAAAGAATACCGCTTTTCTAGAAATAAATCATTATTCTTTTTAAATAAATTTTAACCAACTAGAAAAGACTAGACTTCGATTAGTGATGTGTACATTAAGGTGGTTCTACAGTAAATCAAGTTATCATAGAAATGTCTTATTTTTTTTAACGAAGTATTGAACTTGACGTGTGCAAAATTCTAGAATAGGTTATCAATGAAATAAGAAAGAAAAAAAATGTTAAAAACGTAATTTTTAAGAGATAAAAAAACACCACTGTGAATGTCCAAAAACATAGGGTAACTTTAGGAATTTTTTTATAGTTAAAGTAATAATAGAAATTCGGGGGTTTAAAGGCTTTTAATGTACATATTTAAAGATACAAAAAAAAACATTTTTTTAAATATTTTTTGTGTCAAGATGGCATTGCTAGAGCTTGGCATGTGGACTGCTTTTTTTTTTCATGAGCCTCCGCGGCTTGCAGCAGAAGTACTACACGTTTTCACTAAGGATAAAATCCAAAATTTTTTTATAATCTGCATTAAATTTGCTAGAGAAGTACATATGTATATGTTAAAATATTGATTTTTATAGAAATAGTAAATATTTTTAAAAATAATGTTTTATTTTTATTTAAAAAATTCAATAAAAAAGTATTTGTAACAAAAATAGTTTTTACCCGATTGAAAAAATCATGTATACTTCTCTAGAGAATTAGTTTAGCAACTGCTGTAAAAATTTCGAGTGGATTGGATAACATTTATTAAAGTTATGCTGCAAGCCAATTGGAAAAACATGGTTTCGAAAAAAAACGCATTTAAAGTTTTGAGTGTGTGTAACATTATTTCAAATTTAATTATAGAAATTTTTAATTTACTTTTACGATGCTTACACCATATAACTATCCTTCCACATTAATGTTTTCTTTCTCTTCTACTTTCCTGAAGGATGTGCAAGGTCTACGAGCGTGATCCTTTTTAGACAGCTTCAGTTTCTTTGCTGTTGTACAGATGCTCTTAGATTCTCCTTCCATAGCATGTCGATTAGGTCATCCATTTGATATCTTACTTTTCAAAGGCGCAAGTTTTTTCCTTAGTACTTTTTTATTCTATATACTTTATCGCTCATGGCTGTGTTTAAAAATATTACTCGAGTATCCCCGTGTATCGTCTTATCCTTGTTTACTATTAAATGAACAACAAAGATAAGATGATACTCAGGGAAATCTGGGTGATATTTCTAAACGTAGCCCATGATAATAGTAATTAATTTTACAGAATTTTGCAAACTGGAGCAGCAATAGCAACAGGTATATGACAACCTCCTAGGTCGAGAACGGCATTTCAACGGCTATATTCACCGTTATATTCAAAATATTTCAGGTCGGAAACTACTAGCATCTTTTAGGATGACATATATACTGAAGTTCACTGTTCATCAGCGATCGATATCATGTATTTTAAGAGCGTGAAAATATTTAACCGCTGCACGCTACTCCGAAACGTTTAGCTGGCGTCACGCCTTGCTTAAAAAAATCAGCATAAAAATTACTTAAGGCTTCCGAGTGCTCAGCCAAGAACTCCGCGTTGATGGTGGCGAAATTAGTCGACCGAATTAGTCGGCGGCTTGGCAAAACTAGTAGTCACATACAAGTACGAGCCCATGTCTGTATGTTCATTTTCGAGCCGAAGACAAGCACATGGATATGGGTTCGTGCTGGTGTGTGTTATAGTGCCTTGCCACGGTAAAGGCCTAAACTAATAGGCGTAAAAAGTGATATTTTGACACCAAAATTTTGCGTTGCGTGCCATTTCTATATTATATGCTTAATTGTGAAAATGGGACTTATCTCATACTTATGAAAATCCTAAAAATGGGCAAACGCTACCCTTATTTTGGAATTTCGTACGTAAAAGCGTATTTTTCATTCATTTCCATAGCTATTAAACCGTGTGTTTCCTGTCGAATATAGGCTCACTTTATATGTCTTTTATGACCATTGACTAACTATCAAGGGAGGAAAGTATAGTTTCTGCCCATTCTTACAAATGTAGAGCGATCTCGTTAAGATTTATCCAAATTGTCTTCATTAAAAAATGGAACGCAACAAAAATAAACATATCATTCTCACTTATAACGTTACGATTCCAACATAGCCGTCGCGACTACCTCAGAAGCCTTAAAATTGTTTTTACGTATAAGATTGCACCTTATTCTAAAAAGACTAAAGAATTATTTAAAATAAAAATTTTTCGATTTTTTGAAAATTTCACAGTGGTGTTCTCTCTTAAATGTATAATCTAGTGACAAATAAGAGGCCCTATGTTTAACAAAAACATTACCACAAATTTCTCTAAGAAAGATTATAATAGTTAAAAAAATTACAATTGTAATGATCATAAAAGGAGTAATAAATCATTCGGACATTTTAGAAAGATATTTAATGTTGAAATGTGACAAAATATTGAGAAATGGCGAAACTTCTTTTTATTTCATTACTTTTGCATACTAAATATTGTTTATTTCATACTGCTTCATTAAAATATATACGTAGTTTTAATATTCTATCCAAATTATACAGATATTTGTGATTTTGGGTGAGACATCCCAAATTTTCGATACTTTACTGCAGATCTACCTTAATACATTCAATTTTAAATTTCTTTGCACATTTATAATTTTTTTATTTGGATTTATATAATTATAAATTATTTTTCTTTTTCGCAAATAGCAACAAGGAGCAAATGAGGAAATACTTTCTTGTGATGTATGTGGAATTACATACAAATTCATGAGTTCATTAACAAGGCACATGGTAACCACGCATATGAATCCTGAAAAACTGCGACAACAGGCGGAGGAGCAGCGAAGAAAACGCGAGAACAATTACCGGAAATACCTAGAAAACCGAAAAATGTACGAAACTCATAGTACAAAACGTAAATATAATTTACTTGCCGCAGAAAGCGACGAAACAACTTGATTTAAATTTTTCAATTTTGTTTCTTGACAGTTTCGTAAAGCATACAACAATATGATTATAATTTTTGTAAGAATAATAACGTATTTTATGTTATTATTTTTGTATCATTGACGTAATGACAAAATAGACATTTCATTTAATAAGTATATCAATAACATATTAATTGAAAACTATGTGAGAAGTTTTGATTAGTATATAAGTATGTTATGGAATAATATAAATATTATCAATGTGTGTTATATGCCATAAGCGACATATATACATATAATCTATTCAAAATATACATACATGTATACTGCGCATACACACACATGTGTATGTATATGTGTGCATATGTGTGTGTGTGTGTGTGTGCATATACAATATTAGAGAAAAAGAGGAAGATATAAATACATAAGAATAAGATTTCATTTGCATGCACATGACTTAAAATAAAATAGTACCATCTATACACATAAATATTTAAAGCGTGCCTTAACCACTTACTCGTTTATTTGCACAATGTTTCCAGTGCTTTGAAGTAAGCATACTTAATATCGAATTCCATATCGTACCAATAATTGATGGATATGCAAGCATGTGATTGTGTTACATGATGGAACCATAAGGATGGCAAGTACAATATATCTCCAGCTCTGAGTGTCACTTTTAAGTTGTGTATGTTACGATATTCTGGATATCTTTAAGTAAATTTTTGATTTTTTTATTAGTCTTGAAAATAAATGTCATTTTGAAAATAAAAACCACTACTATATACTATGTGTCACTAAACTTTTCGTAGTCTGGATTTAAAGGATCTATACATATCCATGGCGTTGATGTGATTCTTCTTGAATCGAGCGTTTCGTTAATTGGTTCAATAATCCATTTTCCGGGTTTGTATTCCTTGTAAACAGCAGATGGATAATTTTGATATGGAATCCACGGTAAATCCGTAGGAGGATGTAAAATGAAGTTTTTCTCACCAGACATAACACAATATATATTTTCGTAATGATCTTTGTGCACTATAAATTATATAAAAACATATAATTTAATTCGAATGTTATTCATCTTTAAAATGAACTATATACATTTATAAATGTATGCATGAACAGAAATACATCTTTTAAAATTCTTGAAATTATGGACATGAAATTTACGTAAATGATGATGTATCTCTTATATCATTTAGACATCCACGCACTTTCGAGACTATTACTGTTACTAAGTAAAATAAAGACTTTACTAGAAGTTATAGCTCTTTCGTCCCCCATCCAAAAGTTTACGGCATCAGGATACTTTCCAAATGCTTCACTGGCCCACGATATTTCACTTTCTGCATCCGGCCACAACTTATGAAAGCTGTGTATAAAATTCGAGTTTTGTTCCTGTATATAAAATACACTATTTTCTTTTGGATTTTCTAATGTATCAAGAAATGTTGACATTGTAAGTAAACGCTCCTCAGGCATTACGAAAAATTCTTCGATACCGTCATCCCCTTTAATTATTGCATCTGCATAGCCATTTGGCGTTACAGCGACTGAAATCTTTTCATCGTCAAGCACTTTGCGGAAATATGGTATAGACCATTTGCCTACAGCAGGCCAATGTTTTACTCCATCTCTTATTACTAATGGTACATTTTTCGAAACGTATTCTCTGTAGAAGACGAGTGGCGTAATTGAGTGATTTATTTCTGCAACTTCACTTTGCAAGTACAACTCTACAATATAAAAAATGGTAATATAATTATATAAATATATAACAATTGTAAAAAAAACTCATACTATTATTTATGATAAAAAAATTTGATCATTTTTTCACATATGGGACGAATTAGAGAGAACGTCACGTAAAATATTCAAAAAGTTTCGTATATTTTTATTCTAAAACAACTACACAGATATAAAACGAGTTACATAATTATAAATTATAAAAATATTTGACTTGTTTTATAGTATACGTACGTCAAAGAAGTAATGAGAATCACAATTTTACATAATTGTGGAAATAACGAAAATTGCGCGTTTTAATTCACATAAATTACATATTTTTGTATAAAAAGTGCGCACATGTATAAAGTTGGCACCTCATATTTTTGGCACCGTAAGTTTTTTATGCAAGTTTCATTTTGGTTCTGCAATAGTTCTATAATTCCTGATAGGTTTTAGAAGTAATTTTATTGGTTTAGCTAAAAAAATAGCACTTAAAATTTTGAAGTACTAACTTATCGTGGCGCCACAAGATTCGAAAAAAAAAAAAAAAAAAAAAAAAAAAAAAAAAAAAACCTGATAAGCTTTGATAATATAATTCCGGTCTCTAAGTATTTTTAAATAATTATTAAATTTGTCGCGCTTTGGCATCGCACCGTAAGAATAAAGTACTTCTTTAAAAGCCAATTCCAGACGATTTTTTGCGTTTAATAATATCTAATTAGATTTCAGATCCAGAGGAATACATCAATAGTAGAACTATTTTAATAGTTCTACTATTGATGTATTCCTTTAATTTAAAATCTAACTGGATGATCTAAAAGAATACCAATAACAGCAAGGGTTCATTCAATAACTATTGAGTCTGCTGGACATAGTTATTATATGTCAAAGTCATCGGAGAAACCTCTCTGATAGAGTTTCTTTTACTAGAATTGTTACTACAATCTAGAGCGTAACAGGCCTATCTCAAAGAAAAATGGCTTATTAGCCTTAAATTTATATTGGTTGTATTCAGTAGGATTATGGCTAAAATGCAATTATATTAATGAGTCCAGTCATCAGCTGCGTCTATGATAGACTGGCACTTCCGAGGCATATTCACGTGGCAAAGACATCTAGATTCACAATCACAGCTCTAGGAATTGTTTTCTCTACTAAACGTAGCCATTATCTAACTTATCGACATCAAAAATTTTGAAATTAAAAAGAAATTATATTTACATTTGTGTTATATTTACAAATTACATTTACATTTGTGTTTATATAGCTCTTTCATAAATATATTTAATGACGTAATAAGTAGATAATTCAACGAAAAGTCGCAAATTATAATACAAGTATTTATGATATGTATGAAAACGTAACTAAATATCAATACTTAAATCAATCCTTTTGCAGTCTCGATATATGTTAAATTGATTACAAGGTTAACTCGCGAAAGTCTTGAAGAAAATAAGAAGACGAACCTTTTGCCTCTTGTGATAGAACATGAAACATCTCTTGGATTCTAGCCTCAGAATTTGACATTATTCGAAATAAAAGAAATGTTGTGAAACGTTTATCAAAATAGCACCAACAAATCTAAACTAATCTAAACAAATCTGACAAGCGGCCGCAAAGCAGATGTATTCATGTATTGTAGGTTAGGAGATGTTAATTGATACAAATGAATGTGTACATATACAGCCAATCAATACATTTGAAACTTGTCGGTTTATTAGTCACGTCGTCACGTGCTGGTATTTTCTGTCTCTTTGCTGAGGATTACAAGGGACCGAAGAATCCGCTTTAGTATGTATGTATGTATTACATATAAATTTACGTTTGTCATTGAACAATTAAAACGAGATAATGATAGAGTTTAAAAAATATTTATAATTTTAATCTAATTCTATACA
>NW_017278534.1:58972-106170 GCF_001594065.2 Cyphomyrmex costatus
ATATATATATATATATAATAATACATATTATATAACATAGACTTCAGCGACAGAGGGCATTTAAAAATATAATATACTGTTCATGTTTTCATTAAATGGATCTTTTACTTGGCATAAATTATTATGGATTTAATATAAGAGAAATAATGAAAAATTCTGCTCAATATGTTGTGTAATTGTGAATATTGAAGAAATATTGAACTATAGACCTAGAGATACTTTATCACAAATCTCAAAGATATTATATCAGTTATGTAATATTGATTTAATTACAGATATATTGTATAAAGAAAAAAAGATAATCACAAATCAGTTCTCATATTGAGTTTGGAAACAGATACAGTTGTTAAAATTAAACGTGTTCGCTTCTGTAAATCATGGACAAAAGCAGTATGCTACAAATACGTTTAGAAAGGCCTCTCTATGATCATGAAATGCTGAATCAGAATTATAATTATGAGAAACCAAAGTCATCCTGTAAGTTACAATGAGATACAGATGCACCCTATGCAAAAACATAAATCTATAAACACAAATTGTTTGTTTACAGTGATGCAAAATGCAATAAAAAATGTCAAATCGAAGAACTGGCAGTCTTGTATAGTGTCGACAGTCCCAGTGATAGAATGGCTCAGCCAATACAATTGGAGGGAAAATATGTTACCTGATATTATTTCAGGCCTAACTGTAGCAATTATGCATATACCGCAAGGTATGGCTTATGCGCTTCTTGGAAATCTACCGCCAGTAGTTGGCATATATATGGCCTTTTTTCCTGTCTTCATATATTTTCTTTTCGGCACATCCAAGCACGTATCTATAGGTGAGAATACCAAGCGATATTAACCCTAGCTATACACACTGGGGTCTCAGAAACCCCAGTGTAATTTACTAAATAGAGATTTTTTTTGTTTCTAAACTTCTTTTTCTTGAAACAATATATCTTGACACTCCTTAATTCTATCGACTTTTATACATTATGGACTTGTTTCTCAATGTATACATATATTTTCCATCAATTGAAAAAAATTAATTAAAATATATTTTTACGGAAGTTACGATAACAAATATGAATGGAGTCCCAGAGATCCGAATGTATATATCAAGGAACAAAAGAACAGTGTGTATAGCTAGAGTTAAAAGAATCTACGAAATTTGAGTTGCGTTAGAGATAATATCGAGTTAAAATCAAGTTGCAAAAATATGCACATTTTGCAACCCTCCCGGTTATATACATTTATTTGATTAACTTCCGTTACAGAACAGTTAGAAATAATACATCTTAATATGAACTTATTCAACAACCTTGAACAATGAAACATTCTTGGCACTCATCAGGAACTTTTGCTGTGGTTTGCCTAATGACTGGCAAAGTAGTCACATTTTACTCAAATCCATATGTGGGACACACGTTTGCAAATACTACGGATGCTGTTTTACAAAATCAACAAGATGTCACATATGTATATACACCTATGCAGGTAGCAACAGCTGTGACATTAATGGTCGGAATATTTCAGGTAAATGCTTTTTGCATCCTTGAAAGCATATTAATTTCTCTCAAAATTGAAAAAACAGGTAAAATAAAGAGATCTTTTTTACCATTGTAGATAATAATGTATACCTTCCGATTAGGCATTGTAACAACTTTGCTGAGCGAAACTTTAGTAAACAGTTTTACAACAGCAGCTGCTGTTTATGTTTTAATATCTCAAATCAAGGATCTCCTTGGTTTAAAATTACCAAAGCAAAAAGGTTACTTCAAACTGATTTTTGTAAGTAAACCTAAATTATATTTTTCGTATATGTAAGGCTATAATATTACATTTTTCCGTTTTTGTTGTAAGACAAATTTTTCAAGCTTTGTTGATTGGCTGTTAGACAGTAAGATCCAAGAATCGCTCTGTCCTGTAACCAATCAACAGGCCTGAAAACCTTCGTCATACTACACATAAAATATTAGCTTTATACTGTGAATTGTATGTAAATATATGTAAATAGTATATAAATATATAGTAGAGAGAGTGACAAAAAATGCGAGATTTGATTATCTTTCATTATAGAGAAATCATAAATAGGTATAGTCAAGCGTTTTATACGTTTCTGTCGTTTTGCATTTCATTGACTGCGTTCAATAAAAAAAAGCGACTTTGCAACTGTTGTAAAATTCGTTGATATGATTGGTCTTGGTCTTAGTGGATAGATCTCACTGGATTTAAATGTATAAATCAAGCATATTAAAGATCGAAAAACAGTTGCAAAGCTGCTTTTTGTGCTGAACGCAGCCAATAGCTTAGCAACATAAAAAAAGAAATCAGTTAGCGCTTGGTGATTCTTTAATATAATTAATTCTTGCACTCTTTTAGATTTAAGAAAAACTAAAAGCAAGAATCAAAGTAACATTAAAGAAAATCACTAAGTGCTAACTTGATTAATTTTCTGTGCTGGACGC
The DNA here is from genome assembly GCF_001594065.2 of Cyphomyrmex costatus. Classification (NCBI taxonomy): domain Eukaryota; kingdom Metazoa; phylum Arthropoda; class Insecta; order Hymenoptera; family Formicidae; genus Cyphomyrmex; species Cyphomyrmex costatus. Next base: position 61,425 of record NW_017278534.1, read on the forward strand.
AGCCATTAGATTCGACCTAAAACAAAAGCTGCCTGCTGCGTAGCTATGCCAGCGCGATCACGCATTTTTCTTTGAATGTTCCTATTGGTTACTGTGATATTAATCAAAATTTGTTAATTACAGAATAAAGAATTGTTAACTTCGAAAATATTACTTTTCTCATTATACTAGATATGAATATGTGCAACTTTTTATTATAAAAATTGTTTAAAAAATATATATATATTTTTTTTCAATATAAGTATTATACAAATGTGTAAAATTTATTATGTCGTTGAACAATATGCATAACAATTATATGGACAATTGTGTGATATGCATTTTTTTGTTCGCATCTGTGCTTCTTTTGAAATTGATATAATAGAAAAACAGATGTTTTAAATCTTTTCCTTTTCAGACTATTATTCATATATTTAAAGAAATAAAGAATACCAATATAGCCGCTGTAATTGTATCAATTGTATCAATTATTATTCTTGTTTTCAACAACGAATATCTAAAGGTAAATAACGTATTAATTTAATACTTTAATTAGATATTTGTAAAAGCTAAAAATATGATTTATATTTTATTAGCCAAGAATGAGCAAAAAATGCAGCATACCAATACCCATTGAACTTATTGCAGTGGTTGGTGGTACATTAGTCTCTCGATATTGTGATTTATCAAATATTTATGATATTGAAACCGTTGGGCATATTCCTACGGGGTATGTACATAAAATTTTACCTTAACGCATTTTATCTTATATATTTTAATATTCACAAAAATTCTAATATCTATTTAAAAATTTAGATATTAAAATATTAATTTTTATGTTTTTTTTAAATAGATTGCCTACGCCAGAAGTGCCAAGTTTCGAATTATTACCCTTAGTGTTGGTTGATAGCATTGCGATAACCATGGTTTCATATACTATCACCGTATCAATGGCGTTAATATTCGCGCAAAAACTTAGCTACGAGATAGATTCAAATCAAGAACTTCTTGCAATGGTCAGACATTAATATTTTGATAATTAGTTAAGCTTTCATTAATAATTCCGGCAAATTATTCTAATTTTAGGGTTTTAGTAACATAATGGGTTCTTTCTTCTCATGCATGCCAATATCGGCTTCCTTGAGTAGATCTCTTATTCAGCAAACCGTCGGGGGACGTACGCAGATAGCGAGTATTGTATCTTGCTTATTATTGCTTATTATTCTTTTGTGGATCGGGCCATTTTTTGAGCTTCTACCAAGATGTGTCTTGGCCTCCATAATAGTTGTACGTGTAGAATTGTATTATAAAAAAAACCTCGCACTGTCATTAAGAAAGCGTATAATTTTTAAAGATTTTTTATACAGGTAGCGTTAAAAGGAATGTTTCAACAAGTCAATCAGCTTGTTAAATTTTGGAAACTAAGCAAAACCGACGCTATAATTTGGATTATAACATTTCTTGTTGTAACATTGATAAATATCGACATCGGATTGCTCGCTGGATTGCTCGTGTCACTGGTCATGATTCTATTGCAAGTTATTCGACCTTATACGTGTTTATTGGGTCATATACCGCATACAGATCTGTATTTAGACATGGGTAGATACAAAGCGGTAAGGCATACCAAATAAAACAGAGAACATGAGCTATTAATCAGCTTTTACACCGATTTTTCTTTTTAGGCGGTAGAAATACCCGGAATAAAAATATTTCACTATTGTGGGACTTTGAATTTCGCCAATAATAGCTATTTCAAGTCCATTGTATACAAACTTGTGGGAGTATGTCCGCAAAAAATTATCAAATACAGAAAAAAATTGGCCGAAGAGAGTCGCTTTTTGGATGAGAAAAACTCTAGAGAAACATGTGAATTACAATGTATAATCATGGATATGAGCGCGTTGAGTTATATCGATCCCAGTAGTGTTCAAGTCCTGCATATAATCGTAGAAGAATTCGCGCAGGTGAATATTAAGTTTTACTTCGTCAATTGTCCTAGTCCTATTTTTGAAACAATCAAGAAATGTGACTTATATGTATACGGGATGATGTCTTTGAAAATTTTTGCAACTATACAAGATGCGATCGCTCATTTTCAGAATGAAATAGCCTCAAGATAATGAAAAATATAATAGTTTCCTAATATTGTATATTGTAATAAGATATATGTATATATATATATATCTTTTTGTTATAACTATTGTTATATTGATGTGTAATAGAGGAATGAATATGTAGTTACAGAATGCAACTGTATATTCACTATTATTTTCTTTTATGCAAGATACTTATATTAATTTTATGTTTATGAAATGATACAAATGTAAGAATTATATTTTTTGCTATTAATTTTGTACAATGCAACGCAAAAGCATTGTTATATACACGATTAATACTATATTGAAAAGACTGCATTGAAAGTGAGGTGATATAAATGTACTTGCAATGAATATTCTCTAATACTGTACTTAGAAATAAGAAATTGTGAATTTTTTCCGTTTATGTTAAAATTAATTTTTTTAACACATCTACATTGCATAGTGGGATGAAAATCCGAAAAACTGGCAAAAAGTTAACTTTATAATTTGATGAAACAATTTATAATAAAACAAATGTGGTTTTATCTTGTAAGTCAGAGTTAAATGCTTTATCGATTTGATTTTTATTTTAATTTGACAAGGAAATAAAAGTGAAAAAGAAAAAAACATTGCGTAAGTGGAAAAATTTTAAAAGTTTGATGAAAAACACCTTATTTATAAAATAACAAAGAAACTTTTGTCATTGTTATATTTCTATTTCCACTCAATAGCCATCCAATCTCATAAATTAACAACAATTTACAACAATTTATTGTTTTTGTAATAGCAATTTAAATTTGATAAATATTCTTGGATTTATCGAAAATGTATAATAAAATAGTTCACAAAACAAATTCAATATCTTTTTTCATTTTTATTGCCTTGCCAAATCGAAATAAATTGATGAAGCCTTTATATAATTTAGTTAGAGATTCTCCATCTTATTTGCAAGATGAAACCACATTTAAACATTTAAAAATCTTTTTGTATCGTATATTTGGAAATTCGACAAATAGGAAATTGAAAATACTAGCTATAACGGTCGAAACTGGATGTTTAATACTTTAAATAATTCAATGTGAAGTATGTATAAACTATATATGTGTGTGCATACATACCATATTTGTAGTCATTTGAATTGCGCGCTGAAATTTTTCTAGACTTAAAAATACAACTACTAAAATAATATCACGATTAAATTTTGATGCTCAATAGGCATCTATTAAAGAGATTAATATAATAAAAATCTGTAAATATGTATATATAAATTTGTTTTATTCAAATTTCAAAGTTTACTTTTAGTCAGTTTTTCGAACTTCTATCCCACTGTGCATTGGTTTAACAGTGTATGCATATTGATAATGTAATAAAAATTGTTTTAATTCTACATTAATCCTCTACGAACCAAGTGGAACAATACTCCATAAATAAAATGTGACAATACTCCATCAAGATAAAATTCTATAATTTCTTAAAAAGTATCGCGCGTAAGTTGCCGGTTTCATGCGTTGTTATCAATCATACTATATTAAATTATAGTATATTTATGATGAAGTATGATATGGGATATGAGATATACCTACTTATGATCCACGTTGATTTTCCCTATGATTCGCGGAGGGTTAATAAATAAACATATAATTCTTATCTTACACATTTGTAAAAATAAATCAATAAATTTCGTTTATTGATCAAGATCTATATAGTTACTTATTAATTTACGAATCGAAAAGAACTTATATTTTAAATTTAAATTAATTGAATCTTCTACGTAAGAGAAAGAATGCACGAAAATATTAGTTTATTTCAATATATGGTAACTCACAAATTTTAATGATCTTGACGTTCAAGTCATTTTGTCCCGAGTAACAATTAAAAGATTTTAATCATAAAGAGTTATTAATCAAATTAATTCTTTTTTTATATTTTGAACAGTAATATAATGTATATTTCTTGTGTGAAGCATTATAAATTTATGTGGGGTTTCACTGCATTGTAAAGTATATGGGTGGATGCAACGAGTTCTGCTTTTCCCTCTGCTACAGGTGGACTCCATTACTAAAAAACTGAATAGGTTTGGATTGGGATCATGTTTCGTGTAAAATTATAAACTGAATTTAGAACTTCCCACGCAAAATGAGGTTTTTACTTAAACTATGTAAGTTTACATAGATAAGCTTTTTAATTAATCGCAGATACAGCTTTTATAGCAAAGCTACCAACCTATTTTATACAAGGTGTTTGGCGAGTTTTGACAAAGCGCTAGTGTGTGGACAGAGCAAACTAAATTGAATCGAAAAGTCCTCTATTTTGCAATTTTTATGGTTTTTTGTAGTTATCTAATGAGCAAAATGTCTAAAATTGATGTATAAAACAACCTTGACTTTAAGATACATTTAAGAGTTTGTTTAAAAAATATCTTTAAGATATTTTATAAAGAACTCTGAAAGAAATCTTAAAGTTGTTTTATGTATCGATTTTACTTGCTTAATCGATAGTCTTTAGAAATTAATATCTTGTTCACTATTGCAACTCAGTTTACTCCGCTCTATCTGCATATGAGCGTTTTTTTTTCCAAAACTTATCAGACACTCTATACATATTTTAATCATGATAATGTATGAGTATCTTGTTATAGATTACAGAACACACAAATAATACGATATTTAATTTGTAATAATTAAAATTTAACTTTTTTTGGTTAATAACTTTTTTACAAGCGACAATTGAAATCTTTATTATTCAGAACGATAATCTTGATTACATTTGTCAAGGTCGTTGAAATTGATGAGATTGCCTCTAATAAAGTTTTACCTAATATATATTACACAAAATAAATTTAATTTTTGCTATTACAATTCAATATGGTTAATAAATTAAAATTCCATTTTCTAATTATAACTTTATTAAATCAGCGATATAGCTTGTAAAATATTGCATTCTCTGCATTCGATTTGATCGTTATATCTTGGAAAAAGGAGAAATATTAAGCAATATAGTATGATTGAGTAATCGGCTTGTTTATTTATAGCGATCACCTTATGTACAATGTCACGGCTTACGATTACCCTGGGTAATACCCTGGGTTGTGCCTTCGATAGTAAAATCGGCACAATTAGCACATCCTATATTTCCTATTTGTAAGACACAATTGTTTTCTCTAATCTTGCGGCAGTGTTGCCTTGCGTTGATACTGTTGTATAATGCAGATAAATATTCCAAAATAAAATAGAACATATCGTTCAATAATGTACGATATGAAGATTAAATTGAATTTTATACGCTTCTCTTTTTCTAATCAACGACCAAGTGAAACGATTCGCTTAGCAATGTGCCTATCATACTGCGCTTATGCCAAGCCGTGCTTCTTCTTGAGAGATTCTGGCATCTCAGGTGGTGGTGGGCGGGGCATGCGTAACCAAACCTTAACAGCGTCATAGATAAACCATTGAGCTGCAGTTAAGGTACCGATCATAACGATTCTCGGTCCCAAACCCTTCCATACACCACCAAAACCGAGCTTCTTCAGGACTTGACCCGCGGATGCTCCTTTTTCTTGATTCAACTTCGACACCACCTGCCCAGACATTTATAGAAAGATTAAAAATGTATTTAAAACTATAAGAATCGAGAAATGCCGTCAAACAGTCCATGCATCTATACCGAACTATCTAGCCCAGATAACTTTCGGTATCTTTATTTCGTAACACTTGGTTTAGTTTTCAGCTTAATCTTTTATGTTCTCTGTTTTAATGGATTATATTTGGTAATTATTTATAATAACGTGTGGTTTATTTTACTTCAAACAAACATAAATGGTTATGAGAATTTTTTCATTTTTTGAGACTTCTATGTGAATATTTATATTTTATCAAAGTAATAAACAACCCAATAGTAAAAATGCTCCTTAAAAAAATGCTCATGTTCAATGTTGGCATTAATGATGTATCAACATGTAATGACACCTCGCAAACAATTTTTAATTTTTTACCACGCAAGTTTTAGTTCTAGAGATCAAAATAGACTGTAAAAAAGAAGTTATATTTTTTATTTTTATATTGCTATGAATATCAAAATATACTTCGTATTTCAATAAATCATCTTTGTTTAAGGAACGATGTCATTTATTTTATTAATTAATCTCGACTTTTTGCATGTACTCTTAATGCGTTCAAATTTTTGGTCAGCATGTATCATGAGAACATAAAAAGTTAACCGATAGCTAGGATTTTTAAGTAACAAAAGTTCCTTTACTTTCATTTCATTTGCCTTGCCTTTTTTTTTCTAAATAGAGGTATTCCGATAAAACTTACCGTATCAGCAGGATGGGATACAATAGCACAGAATACACCAGCGATGTATCCGGCTGCAAATGTAACCACCAACTGCTCAGATTTACTACATTCTGACCTAGGTTTGGGTACTACGTATTTATATAGAAGTTCAACGGTGCGTTCAAAACAAGCAAATTTCATCATCGTATATGGGATTTGACGCAGCCATAGCGGTACTAAGCCTTTATAGAAACCGAAAAGACCCTCGTCTGCATACATCTTTGGTACCGCTTGTCGTAAAGTATTAGCATACCCTGGCATAGTCTGTATCTTGACCTGTAATTTCAAAATAAAATTGTCGTGTAGTACAGAGCAATTGATTATAATCAGGGAATGAAAGTAACTCTCATTACTTGTAACGAAGTTACAAGTTGTTACAAGTACAAGTTACTTTCTTAGTAACTTTACTGATAACTGTTACTTTATTTTTGGCAACTATTATATAACGATAACATAATTACATTTTTTTGGTAACGGTAACGAATTTTACAGCTACTTTTATCACACAATTGAATACAGTTCGAATGTACATAAGCCACTCACAGCGCTTGAGACTAGAAAACCGCTAAGCACCTGTTCGCTGTGATTGACGGTCGTTATTTTTTCATGTAACGATAACTATAACGAATTACTTTTGAAAATCAATAATTATTAACGATAACTTGTTATTTTTTCTACTCGGGAACGAATAACTGCAACTTGTTACTTTTACAGTTTCAATTCCTTATTAGTTATGCTGATATAGAAAACTATATATACGACCAATTACCTTGGCGGCTTCAAACGGCGCTAAGCCAATATCTGCAAAAAATTCCGCCGAAGCCGACGATATCAAATATAAAGAGGTTCTATATTCATAAGAGAGTTCTTCGCCGGCTAACTCTGAATACTGAACTTTGAAAACTTCATAAAGACCGAATTTAAACATTCCCTGGATCGAGTAGCCAAAGAAAGTAGGCGCCCAGCCTCTCACCAATCCACGAGTGCCATCTTCGGCGAAAGTTACCTGTAATACGTAGATTCACAATAAATACTATTATCTTAAATATATTATACAATATTATATTATATCCACATAAAAGAGTGAATAATTGGTAAAAATAGTTACTCGGAATCCATTGAACACTGATTTGTATTTTTGTGGGTCCACTTGAATTCGACATTTGACTAAATCTAAGGGAGTGATACCGGTGTGAGTGATGCCACAGGATAAAATGCCTCCGAGCCCACATAATAGGAAATAATGATTCGATCCAAATTCGCAACTATCTGGAAATACACGAAACAACATCGTATTGATTTTTAATTATTCTATGTATTTTTCGGAAAACTCAACAGTAGAGCTCTGGCAATATAATTCATGGATCCATAAGCAGACTTTCATTAATATTTCATTTCAGCAGTACGTTTAGCTAAATTCGATATAAACTATAAAGTTATTAAGTATATACTTCTATCTATACTTTTTATAATTAAAAAAAAGAATTCTCTTTTCTATTACATATAATTTAAGATACACCTATTATATGATATATTTATATCAATATTTCGTTTGTGCAATCCCGTTATTATGTCATTAAATATTCATTGTAGTAAATTTAAATTTTTCACACCTAAGTTTAATATAAAAGAAAACTTGGACTTGATCTAGGCAAATTATATATATGATATTAAACTTTAAAACAAAATGTAATAAATTGTTTTTTAAATGCATAATAATTGTATAATTATAAATACATTTTTATTTTCCGTAAAAAAGTATCTAAAAATATCTTTTTAAATAAAAATATCTAATTTTTATTGCAGAATTCTTCTATTTTCTTTATTCTTTATTATATCTTTCTATTATGTTATTTTCAAATTTGTTTAAACAAAAAAGTTATAAATTTTTATATTTCAAGATTTAACAATATCGCTTCTAAATATATCGAAATGTTTGTAAGCATTTCAAGGGTTTTTTTCGATCAGCTGATTGATCACTTTCCTTGGCGTGGATTCAAAGTTTAACTGAATTTGTCTCTTTTACTTTGCTTGTTTCATCTGTAATTCTATAAAGAATTAAGCATCCGTATGCTTTGATATGGTTTTCAGTTGACATACAAGGGCGCGACAACCGACCAAATTATTTCTATTCAACCTTTTCGCGTTGTCCAAGTGAATTATATTTTATAAAGCGCTGATAATCCAATAGCCACATCTTGTGCAATCCATGACATCCATGAATTTAAATCGAATTTTCTTGCTACGCGAAATATGAAATTTCTCACATATAGGTTATGTAATTTGTAATATTTTTTTTTAACCTTAGCTATTTTAATACACTTTCTTTCTATCCTTAATATACACTCTCGGATCCTTGGGACCATCATCCATATTTGGACCATACTTCTGTAAAAATAATAAAAAACATATTTCAATTAATTTTTCTTTAATCAATGGAGAATTGATTGGAACAAGTCCATAATGTATAAAAGTTAATAGAAATAAGGAGCTTCCAAATATATATAGGTTAAAAAAAAACGCAAGAAAATCTTGATTCAAGCTGTATTGGCGTTTCTGTGATTCTACCAGTGTATATAACTAGATAACATAAGAACAGAAATTTACCTCTAGCTATACACACTGAAGCTATATAGAAATTCTAATGCAACTTGCTACACATCGAGATCTTTTCTTTTCCTTTGAATTTACATATCTCAAAGATCCTTAATTCTATCAACTTTTACATACTATAGACTTGTTCCTTAATCAATTCTCCATCGACTAAAAAAAGATTAAATTAAAATATATCTATTTTTACAAAAGTTATGATAACAAATGTAAATGGGATCCCAAGGACCTAAATGTGTATCAAGTATAGAAATAAAAAGTATGTAAAGCTAGGGTTATTTAAAGTGACTAGATTTATTCTAAATGATTAGAGTTTCAATAACTAGAATTTAAGTGACTAGATTTAGAGTTATTTGAATTAATAAGTTGGTGATAAAACAGGAACAAAGAGATATTCGAGATTAAAACAGTAGAATGTTTATATTCGCATAGTTTTTGTTTCGATCCTTCTCTTCTTGCGACCATGGTGAGCTCATCATCGCTGAACGATATTTGTAATATTTTTACTAATTAATATGTAAGATCTAGAGCGATAAATGGATAATTGAGGTAACAGATTGTTTATTTTTGTAAATGTGTGATCAGATTTAGTTAGTAATTCTATATTCTTATTCAGAGTGGTATGCAAAATATGTGTGATAGAAATCGTTTATTTTAACATTAATTAATTGTTTAAAGATATTGTATTAAAGTCGGTTAAAATAAACTTGATATTGTTTAAAATTAAATACGACTACTTGAAGTGAATATAGAAACTAGTTAGGATAGTTTTTCTTAACATATAGTAAATTATACATCAATTAAAGTTAATCTATATTAATTGATAAAAGTAGATTAATTAAATTGGAATTTTGATTGAAGAGATTGAAGTTGTTTTAAATTGCATCACAATAATTTAAAAATCAAACAAATGAAACAAAAGTTTTTGAGACTATAGAAGAGCAATCGAGCGACCTTCAAACAGGGATTTGACAATGGAACGACATTCAATCGTGCTTCAGATCAGATGACGTTGAAACATACTTTGGGTTATGTAACGCTGCTGTCAGATAAAAAAATGGCGTGTTTTATCACATAAACGGATCATCTTATAAATAATAAGAGCAGAAAATCCTTGGGACATCAATAGTTTCAACTATTCTCGTGACAACCAAAATCACTCCACATGGTGTTGGATATCGTGAAATCACGTGAAAACTGTATAACCTCTCAATTGAGAAGAATTGTTCGTTTTATTCGTAGTGAAGTTGAAAAGGATTTTGAGAGTTAATATTACTCACCACCTTCCTGGGTGGAAGCAGCAACGATATTTCGATTCGGAACAAGCGGTCGAGCACCATTCTCCAATGTCTGGCACTTGACCGTTGTGAACGGTGACGAAAATGGATTCATTTTCGCTGCTTCTTGCATCCAGGATAACATTGTGACTCCCGCAACTCGCACTTGCACCTGAGAAAAGCATTTGTTCAGTTTGACTAGTTAGATTAGATCGTAAGCAAGAAATTTCTTTTTTCGCTCGTTTATGAAAGTACGGTTTGATACAGCACCTGTTACGAAATATGTGACTCTCGTCAACCGGAAACCCGCGGAAGAGTGAGTGACACCAAACCAAGTGGCACAAGCGAGACTGCAGAAGTGACACAAAAGGGTTGCCACTTGCCATTTACTTTGCCGCCAATAGATAGGAGTGCTAACTAGTAACTTTCTATTGAGTTACTTAATTTCAGTGACACATGTGACATATATATGATATGAGTATTTAATTAATTATTCTGATGCATACATTGTACCACTTTAGTACATTATTATTCTTTAAATACATTGCTGGAATTAAGAATTATATCCACATAATTTGCATAGCTGCATTAGAGTCCTAGATATCAGAGAAGCGCAACCGGTTTAAGTCAGTATCGCAAAATTACTAAGAAAAGTATTAAAAATGGCGTCGTTTGCAGACGAAATATGAAATCCACCAATCGTCTATTAGTCAGCCATTTTTAATACCACTGAATGAATGTCATGATTGGCTGACAGTCAGCTAATCAGAACGCGGAACATCGGTTGCGCTTCTCTGATATCTAGGACTCTAAGCTGCATAAACGTATGCATAATGAAAATTAGCCAATCACATTTTACGTGCATCTCTAAGGCCTATCGCACATGAAATGCATAACTGTGCATAAGCATAACATAAGGCCGCTGGACCAATGAGCATCCAGCATAAAGACGCCATATTGATTAACATAAGATGCTCATTGGTCCAGCGGCCTTATGTTATGCTTATGCACAGTTATGCATTTCATGTGCGATAGGCCTAAGGGAAATGCGATTGGATAAGAGCCCCAACACACACTTTTGCATAACGCATAAAGCATATGCATAAGGAATTTCATTGGCCCATTTTCTTATGCATGAATCAATGGACCAATCAAATTCTTTATGTATAATGGTTTATGCGTTATGCAAAAGTAGAGACCCTATACCAGAGTCTGGACACGAGAGAGACAATTTCTGATTGGTCCGTCGTTTGTGGTAACTCCTGCTCCAATTCAAACGTCGATAACCTTATAGATTCATGTAGGATAGAAATGTAATAAACTTTTAGAACATTTTTATTTTTTTAACGAATATTAACTAACTTCACAAAGAACTGAATTGTTTGTCGGTACCCGCAATCTTCTCGGTTAACATTTTTTACCCATATAACTCGTCGTTCAGGATTTTTAGGAAATCTTTTCATTGCATATCCTTTGACAGCTGAATTATTACAATACGGAGCAGCGCAGCCACCCATTTTTACTATAAATATTTATTTAATGTTATTATTTTTAATATTTAATACATCGACATCGATGATTTAATATTTTTTTTACGCTGTTAACTTAAATGAAAGAGAATATACAAATATATACATTACATTAAGATTAGAATGGTTAGAATTAATAGACGAAGATAGTGTATATATCTTTCTCTCTCGTAGCATTTTGCCACAATCGCGCTCGTATCCAGACTTTTGCATAACGCATAAACCATATACATAAAGAATTTGATTGGTCCATTGACTCATGCATAAGAAAATGGACCAATGAAATTCCTTATGCACATGCTTTATGCGTTATGCAAAAGTCTGTGCTCCCCGCTTTATGCAAAAGTCTGTGCTCCCCGCTTTAATTTTCTTTATGCATGCGTTTATGCAGCTATGCAAGTTGTGTGGATAGCTTTAATGGTGTCGCCACTGTTTGGCTTGACTCATTTGACACGTGCGAAGCAGTGCGAAGTTAGTTACTGGCAATCCATACTACATAGTGAATAGTCAAAGCTTAAATTCGGAAAGTGATTAAAGGAGCTACATATATATATATATATAAATAAATAGGTTTTGAATTATCACAAAATGATTTCTGTACCTGCTTTGCAAAGAGTTGCAATGACGTTTACTGGTAAATCATATTTTCGAACTATCAGTAAAAGTTCCTCCGATAAATCTATAAACATAAATGTAATGGAAGAAAATGACATGGTAAGGGTGCATATTGACAATTAACAATTTATTACATAAGATTAGTTATAGATTTTTAGTACATTTTAAATTGAAAATTAAAATAAGTTATGATTTTATGTATTTATAAGTAGAAATATGTTTCAGTAAAAAGTTTATTGCATATATTATAGTATATTTATCCTTGTCTGTTTTTATACTTGTTACATATGACATTTATATTTCTTTTATATTTATAGCCAATCCAAATTGAAAATCCCTATGTAAAAGAAAAACGGAAGTGTATTCTTTGCAAATTAGCCATTGAACTAGATTATAAAAATGTAAGGTTACTTTCACAATTTCAAAGTCGATATACAGGCAGGATATATGGAAGACACATAACTGGATTATGTAAACACAAACAGATGAGATTGGAACAAGAAATTGCAAAAGCTCAAAGTGCAGGTATATATGAGTACATATATGTTTTTTAAGTTCTTTTATTACATGACTAACTTTATTAAGGCTTCCAAAACATCCTCTTTGAGTACAATTTTAATTATAATATAGTATACATTACATGAACTATATATTTTGAGTAAAATTTTCCTTGGAGAAAACATTTTGGAATATAGCCTAGACATATACCTTGTGAGCTGATAGTACCTTAAAAATATATTAATAACACAACTATTTTATTTCAGTAAGTTTCTTTATGATTCTTTTTTCATTTATTGTTGTAATATTGTGTTATTATTTAGTAAACTTAGCGATTTGATGACACGCTGTTTTAGACAAACTATATGCAAGCGCTCATGTGTTTTCTTAAAGATAAAACTAACATATTATTAAACTTTTGATTGCAAAAATTTTATTATGAATGTTATTTAATTTATTAATTCAGACCAATAGTTTGACTAAGTTTATTAGGTATCATGAATAAGTAAATTAAGTTTTTGATTAAGATAATTATTATGTATCGAAGAGGACCAAAAATTTTGAATTGAACATATATGTTGTTATTAATGACTGTGTTCAACAAAACATAATAGTTTTGTAACTGTTTCATAATCTGTCTGCTGAGATAGGATTGTTCCTCTAAATCTAAAAATGTGATCTAATTAGCGCAAAGATAACTTCCAACAGCTGTTGGAAAACGTTCTGTTGAATGCAACTAATGTCATATATGACAAATTAATTTACACACAAATATCCAGTTGGATCTTAATGGCATTCAAAACTTATTGTTATATTTTGTTTTTAATTCAAGGACATAAAAAAAAAATTTGTGTATCAAATTATAATTATAAACATTAATTTTTTTATATTTCAGGTTTAATGGGTTACTGGACAAAAGAACCAGAATATGTTAAAGATCCAAAATTGTTTGATCCAAATCATCCATTTAGACCACATAAATATTAAACAAGAATTAATATAGTATATACATATGTGTATGTTATATACAAACACTTGATAAATAAGACAATTATAATTGCATCAACATCAACAAACTGCTTTATTCAAGTAAAAAAATGTATATTTATGTTAAATGAAATTTTTATGTCCAATAAGAGTTTGTAATTATTTATAGTAAACAAGTTATTTTATATTAACATTATTAAACCGAGAACTAAATAATTTTGTTAGTAATTCTATAGAATGTTATACGTAGAATAAGAAGAAATACTATAGAAATACTATAGAATGTTATATGTTATATGTATACATGAATCTTCTAATGCCCTAATATTAGAAATTTTTCTTATACTATTAAATATTAAATGCTAAAATAGCAGACTATCTTTTTAACATATTCAATAAATTCATCATTTGGCATTAATACGCTATCATAGAGATTGCCTTTAGTAAAATTATATGTTTGAAAAAAGCAATAATATGAGATATTATCTAAATCAATATATTGTTTTGCGTATGTTAAGCAAATATTAAAAGAATGTTTATCAACACATGCATAAGATAGCCATAAATGTATCGAAAAGTATTCTGTTCTGTTAGATGCATAGTACAATAATCACAATTATGAAGTAAAATTGAATCTTTTTATTGCATTTTATTTTGTGTTATAGGATTTTTTTCATGTAATTGGCTGTGACCATGTTGGAATCGTGACATTAGAAGCAAGAAATGACACATTAATTTATGTTATGTGCCATTTGTAATTATAAAATAAATATAATTTAAATAAATTGAAACGATAAGATCGCTTTAAAACGTTTAAAAATGTACGAAAACTGTCTTTTTCTCTCTTGATAGTCAGTAAATGGTCGTAAAAGGCACGTGAAGTGAGACTATACGGGCAGGAAATACATGGTTTAACAAATTGATAAAATGAAGAAAAAATACGCTTTTACGTACAAAATTCTAAAATAACTTCAGTTTGTTCATTTTTATGGTTTTCATAAGTATGAAACACATCACATTTCCACAATTCCATTATCCATGATTTCTGTACATGATTTTTATGTATGATTTTCAAGCTTGTTTCCTTGCATGCACCAATCAAAAGATTGAAAATGATCACGTAATTAGGCAAACGATCGGCAGCATCTTCAGAATAGAAACAATTGTGCTAATTTCGTTGCTATCTGTCAAACGTCAGATTTCAAACTAAAATGTAGAATAAAGATATATATAATAAATAATAGCATTAATAGAGGCGTATAAAAACGAACCTACATTATATGCTACATTATATTAAAAATCCGAATTATCACAGTAAACACTTATGCAACGAAGCTTTAAAACGAGTAAATAATGAAGTACAAAAAGTACATTTTTTAGCTTGAAATCTGACGTTTGACAAATAGCTACGAAATTAGCACAATTGTTTCTATTCTGAAGATGCTATCGATCGTCTGCCCGACTACGTAACTATTTTCAATTTTTTGATTGGTGCATGCAAAGAACCAAGTTTGAAATCATACATAAAAATCATTATATAAATACAAGGGTATGTTATTGTGCATCCTAGAAATCACGTGACAAAGAAGTGACCAATAAGAATTGTCTCCAAGTAGACGTCATCAAAACGAGAGAAATTTAAATAGGCAGTCAGAAATAAGACTAACTTATGGCTAATTATTAAGCTTCAATAAAAGAAATATAAGGAAAAAAACAAAGAACAACGGGAATGTAAAACGAAACTGGTATTCGGAAGTAGGCAAAGAAAAGGTTAAAGGACGAAGATTATGAAAAAAAGAAAAGGAACCGGTATAGCACAGTTATGTAATGAAATAAATGAAGAATTGACGAAATTAGAAAAGGGTTTAAAATTGATAGAACTTAAAATGTAAGAATGTAGGTAAGTAATTTGCGAGCATGAAATTATAGGAATAACTAATATGGATGAGCTAAAGTTATAGAAACTTGTTATGAATTGTATGAAAATCCTTTTGTGTATAATATACAGAATAATTCATTATCATTAATAATAGTAATGAAAGTTGTAAATAATTTCGATATATGAAAATTAAAAAAGTAATTAAAATTGTATGTGAGTAATGTATTTTGGTATTGAGAACCTAACTTCGTAATTGTATTTGTATTTAATGTAATTTGAGAAAGTGCCGATGATGTATGAAAACAAAAACGAAAACGATGATCAAGGAGCCGAACCATCGACATATAGTATGGACTGCGTACAGGCCGAAAGAACATGATCGGCCCGAAAGAAAGAGATAGCGACCGGTGTGAGTCAAGCTGTCTCTTTCTAATATAACACAGCAGATATATTTTAGATATTATGGTGAAAATAACTTCCACTCCTCATCTTGCCAAATATTTATGAATAAATGACATGTCTGAGAGATATCTAAAATACATCCTATAGATAATTATCGGCAACTTAGAAGTAAGAAAATTGGTTATTGAGAATAATTTAAGAAAATGATTTTATAGAAAAAAAAACTTTACGCACTTCAAATTTTCATGTTAAAACATCAAAAATTTTTGCAAATTTTTTGGACACGTAGCAGGTCTAGAAAATAAGAAAAAACTTTCCCATTTTGTACAGCTCTTAGTTTTCTATATGTAACAATTATCAAATTCACAGAAACTTATAAATTTTAATAAATCAAACACGAATTTTTACACTCATCTAATAATAACTTAACTCATATCATTATTAATACAACAATTATTCTGTGTATATACATAAAGTTTTTTATAAATAACCCTGTTGTTCAAGTGTGTAGCTAATTAGATTACAAATAAATCATATACAATTTATACATTAAAAGTGTAGCAAATGTTTTTTTTTTCATATTAATATGTTAAATAAGTTTTTAAGAGAATTTTCAGAAAAAAATATGTCCAAATAATAATGTATAATAATTATTTATAATTAGAAAATAATATAATAAAAATGTTCTTACCCTTATCTTTACATTCTTAATACTTTTAATTTCTCTATTCGTATAGTATCTTTTTCTGTTACTTTTTTCTATAATACATTTACTACTTGACCATGAATAGAATGAAAATCTGCATACAATGGAGATATTGCACATGTACTGATGATAGAATAAAAATTTAAGTTAAGATTTGGCTTTATATATGTACACACTACTCAACAAAATTAAAGCATCACCTGTTCCATCCTGCAAAAATAGATAAATTTCAAGATAAAATAACTTCGTCAAAAATTATCGTATCAAGATGTTTAAAAAAGCATTTTAAAGCTTGAAATCTCTACTTTTCAGAACAATTATTTAAGAAACGGTCTTGCCGATATTTTATAAAGTTACACAAACAAAAATGAAAATGCATCTATCTTAAAATTTTATACGAAATTTGTGAGGTTGCATAAAACGAATCAAAAATCGTGCATAAATGCTGTTTACAGCTTTTGAAAGACTGAATTCTTACATTTAATTTGCTTTTTTTCCGACCTTTGTATGATTTTTTTTCACAGAGTTATTTAATATTGAAGTAAAAATGACCCTTTTTGCTGATATTAAATGACTCATTTTATTGAAAAACAACAGGCAAATTTCACACTTTAAAATGCTTTCTTAAACTTATTCTATCTCAAAGTTCGTCTATTTTTGCAGGGTGGAACAAGTGATGTTTTAATTTTGTTGAGTAGTATATATACACATATAAATACACATATAGATTAAATTGAACAAATGTAAATGGTTACGTTCAGCAATGAAAACTAGTCAATTAGTGCTTAGTGATTCTTTAATATGATTGGTTCTTGCCTTTAATTCTTTGCTGAATCTAAGAGAGAGAAAGAGTATAGGAATCAATCATATTAAAGAATCACTAAACGCTAACTTAACAGTTTTCTCTGTCAAACGCAACCTCTCTAGATGTACGCGCGCGTGTATGTGTTGCTACTATTTCACATTATATCATCTTTTAAACATTCTTTATTTATCTTTGCCTTTATAAAACTGTGTTTAAGTATATAACTTTCTCGAGTCGCGAAGACTCATAAACAAAAAATCACAATCTTTATAAAATATAATATTTTAGTTTACAATCAATTATCGTTTATCTTTCGTTTTGAAAATAATATGTATATTGTATCGATATATAAAATAACATATTGCGCAACTGTAATATAATATATAAATATGACGTACGGCTTTGAAGAATATCCATCTAATAACTACTAAAACAGTTACAATGCTTAATATATATTAATGTTTAAACCTCTGTTTATTTCTTCTTCTTAACTTTTAAATCTTTATTTTTTAAACTTTTGCGTGTTAATCCCCAAAATTCTTTGGGCCTTAAATTACTCTGAACTGCTGTGAACTTCCAACCAACGTGATGACGACAACCTTTACAGATAGCTATTGTCCATGCATATCTAAAATGATAGTTATTACTGTTATTAAAGAGAAAATAAAATTCGCACATGATTTATAATATACTACAGTGTCGTATTTTACCCTGGAAACCAGCTATAATCAGTTGAAGGATCTGAATCACTAAGTACAACTCCTTGAACATGATAAAAAGTTATGGTTTCATGTATAATACCACCAGGATTGACATAAGTAGCCTGTGGACCTTCTTTATTCATTGGGAACATATGTGACTGCCTCCCAATAAAGGTTTCACAATTAACGCATACATATATCTTATCCTTCAAACCAAAGATGTTAATATTAAAAGTGATATATAAAAAATGCACACATACTCTAATTATTATATATACAATAATATAATACTATTATATATATATATACCTCTACAAGATACTTTATTTCTCTTTGTAATCGAGAAATAGCACAGTCATAAGATAACAACATGAGTCTTTCATTGTGATCCATTAAGATGTTTTGTGCGACCCAAAAGGACAAATCTATGGGATTTTTGGGTATACTACCACCTCCTAAAATGTAAATTGTACTTTTAATAATTGTGATAAATATTAAAATATAATTTTATTTATACATTTACAATACTTACTAGTTTCAAGAAACTGCAGATGTTGGCGTATTCTAAATGAAAGTCTTACAGGGTCGTACTGTCTATAAACCCAAGCTGGCCAAGCAGTTACTGCGGCGTCCAAGTTTTCTACTCTTTCCTGTTTTTTCATATCTTCTTCAGAATCGATCGAAATTCTTAAATGATCTAATGAGGCTAAGCGTTGGTCCAAAAACGGTGGCTCAAGTGTTATCTCTGGTAATACTTTAACGTTGGCCGAAATTTTATGATTATCCTGATTGTAAGTAGTATCAAATTATTATAAACAAATTATAATGAACAATGTATTGTAAAATGTTTAACTAAAATAATACTATATTATCAAAATTAAAATTCTATAATACCCTATGCTCAAAAATATTAAAATTATTAAATTGTAGCTTATTCAGTGCTGATCACTCTTATATGTATGTAGTTGAATTATTTGTAAACATAATATTTACATAATTAATAATTAAGCAATTATTACATAATTAAATATTTATTATTTACGTCGCCTGAAAAAGACGTTGTTCCTACTTAGACCGATTATTGCGAAAAATATTACTAAGGCCTCGGTAGTCTAACTGGTAGATGCTCGCACAGAATGTCAGAGATCCAGGTTTGACTCCCGAGGTAATATTTTTCGTAATATAATGTAAGACCTGCGCCGAGAAAATGTTGGACACTCGAACGCGAAGCCGGAACTCGAACCGAGGCCCCGAAAAATTCGGATTAGAAAGCCACTGTCTTGCCGCGGAACCACACAACCCGACGATAGGATCTTAGTTTATTTCCTACAATAAATTAATTATTTACAGATTTTTAATATGTCATTCATAGATTTTAATGTCATTCAACATTATTAAGATCCAAGATGCTATGGGCATAAAAATTGTTAAATTGGTAGATAATTTAACTCATGATATTATTGTGGTAGTTTTGTAGAGTAGCGTTTCAAAACTGAAAAAATCTTCGGCGCGCGGTTCAAAACTACATGCGTAATATATAAATTCACGCGAAATTATAATAGCACCTAAGAAATAAGCTCGATTGTTAAAGGCAATTTCTTATTGATTGTGTTTTTCACATGATCCTATAAGATTTAGTATTTAAATATAATTACATATATTTGATTAATTGATCAAATGAATAAGTTCCCGAAATTGAATGAGATGCTACGCCAAAAGTGAACATGTTTTCCGCGAACAATCTTTAGCGTTCGGACAGCGCAAAAACACGTATCGTGACAAAATGATATAAAAATTATAAAAGAGAATATTAAGTGACACTAGTATAAACGTAGAATCAGAATTTAAACAAAATAGTTACAGAGTTGTAGTCTGCAAATCCAAAATAAATGTACAAAGTTTTGTGATAAGTAATTATAGTCGCACGTCTTAATGCAAGCGGTGTCTTGTGGAGAATGACTACAGCCGCGTCCGTCGTAATGAAAGAGTTAATTATGTAAATATTATGTAAATTTTAACTCTTTTATGAAAATTGCCATTTTTGTATTTATTTTTTAAATTAAAAATTTTTAACTGGACAAAATTCCACTAAAATCTAAATGTGACCAATAGTTTTTATTACAAATGTAATCTAAACTATCGCACCTTTTAGATTATATATAAATTATATTTAATAGTTTTTACAGATCTCCAATATATTTAATTGCCATTTATTAAAAAATGCTTTAAACTTTCCGAATAACTTCATACGATCTAACAATTGTTGTAAACATAATTTGTATATATTTATATATACATACTAATTATAATAAATAGACAAACTCCTGATAAATTAAATATTTATATATAAAAACTAACCTGTGTGATAATACGTAATATTTTAAAGCGTTGTCTGCCTTTAGCTTTTAAACGAAATTCTCGTCGACCATGATCCAACCATATACCTCCATCTGTATACTCGTAGATTTCAGCAGTTGTTCCTATTCGTTCCATATCAGGATTACCATAGCACACGACACCGAAAGTACGATCATTTTGTATACAAGTTTGTAACATCTCTATAGTCTGAGTGCCAAAGACTGTCATAGGTAACGTTTGTCCAGGAAACAATACAGAATGCTTTACTAATAATGGTAGATTTATGTAAATACCATCATCCAATATAGTTCTTCCTCTCAATTCCTCTAAATTTTGTCCCAAATACTATACAGAATAAATTCAATTACATATAGTTTCAAGTTACATGTGTTACAAATTAACATATAACTAATAGTATATTATGTTATATATCTTTAGAATGTTAGAAAATATATACTTACAGAATGTGCTGCTGGTAATGTCACATCAAATGTATTTTCAGAGGGTACTGGTACGTCATCCATATTGGGCTCTAGTCTATTGCTTGACAGATCTAAGAATGCATTACTGTTCATCATATATTTGATGATACATTAAATATATACATATATTTTTTTCTTTTTTATATTATGATACAAACGTAAAATTCAACAATTAAATATATACACTTAATAAATACGTATAAATTACTTGAACTGTTTTAGAGAAAAAATAAAATAAGTATGTTTACTATTATTAGTATACACTTTAATAGAATATTAATAAAATAAATAGCCTAAAAAGCATACTAATTGATATAAATTCTTTAAAAATTGCGTATCTTGTTACCAAATTGTTTATGAATTGAATTATACGTACATTATTTGATTAAAATTAAAAATAAATAATAACATAATCTTTGGTATGATACCTAATATAAATACAGGGAATAGAAGCTAATATGTTACTTATAATGCTAAAACTTTTTATTGTTACTATGTTACAATAACAATTTGATAATGACGGTGTAAATGACGTTTTCATAACGGTAATGATAACTCCTAAGTTGGAAAAGTCAATCATTACATGATACAAATTGAGGAAATTACTCGTTACTTACGAGTTAATTACGAAAAAAAAACTTGCTATTTGTGTAATGAGTTATTTTTATTCTCTTATTTTTATTCGTTACTTGTAAGCACAGTCTTATAACTTACTTATAATTTACTTAATTATCGTAACAGTCACAAAAAATTATACAGTTAGGTATGTTTAAGCTTTTAAAGATGACATACCTAACTTTATATCCTAAGTTACCATATTGCCTTTCTTAATTATCTCTATATAAAATCCTTTTACCAGTATAATTCTATGACTCATTGTTAGTAGGACGTTTGATGTAAGTTTCATACAAATTTTTCTTTATTTGATTATTTCGTAGACTTATTTTGGTATGCTTGTTTCAAAAATACAAAGAATATACAAGTATTCAGTATATTTTTTAATAAAATATATATAATTTATTGTAATATAACAGGAACATTTTGAACGTTACATTGCTCAGCATCAGTTTCTTCATCTCCAATGAGTTCAATCAATTGATTATTCTATTAGAATTGATCAATAAAATTATCATTAAGTAAAATTAGTCTATTGATACTCAATCGCCCAATCAAATTGATCATCAAAGGTGAAATCAACTCTTATACATGTTTTCGCTAAACTGCAATAGCAAATGTGTAATTACATTTGCAAGTAAAAAATACTGTTGACTCCTTTAACGTGTTTACTGATAAATTAAAGTTCATAAATGTATAAAAATATAGGTATAATATACATATGTACTCGTATAAGTTACCCACAGTATGACAACAGAATTAACAACAGATTTTGTTAGATATTGTAATAAATCCGATATCATTTGTGTCTGCATTAAATTCGTATTTTGCCAGTAGAACCTGCAGATATAATCTGACAGCAGATAATCGACACAAACTAAACAAAATTAATCATTTCATACCCAATATCCAGAAAGGGATTGAAACAGGAATAGAAATTTGTTTGGTCATTGTCAAATCCAAACTTTATTTTAACTTTATAATCCATTACAATCAAAATAAAATTTACGAATTCTTTGAATTCATTTTAACCTATAATGTAGAATTGACAGAAAATTTGTATTTCTTTCCATCAAAAAAAATTTTACAGAAAAAAAATGGACTACACAATCCATTTTAATGCATGACATAGGATTTATACTGATATTTCTATTTCTTTCAATCGAAAAAAATTTGGTGCAAAAAATAAGCTCTGCAATCCATACTAATATAGCTGTGTTAGTTTACGTCTTAAGACTGTATTAAATATAAGAATCAACTATTATATCTTGATTTTTTTCTATATTGCATTGCATGCTTAAAAAATTAAAAGTTAGCAAAATAAAACTGCTTTAATTTTTAATGCAATAACTTAATAAAATTACATTATATATATATATATATATATAAGTTATCTTGTAGAAACTAAAAGATTTATTATGGCGTAAAATATATCAGAGAATATACCTAGTTCAACTGTGCTTACATCTGACCAATTTTCATGATCTTCATCTGGGCCACTATGTGGAGACTCTGCAAAGTAATTTTATTTCAATATTACATATTTGAATACAATATTATTTTTATATTTATAAGCTGATCTTATAATGAGTCAGTATCTAGTCAGAAAGCTTACGTTTTAACTAGTCTTAATCTAAATTGTGATGATTATATATATAATTCTTTGCATTTACAAGTTGTTAATTATACAGAGAGTTATTTAACTCAATTAATGGAAAAAAAAATTAAGTTAAATTATATAAAGCTAGTCTTAAGAGAATCAGTAGTCTTATAATTAGTCATACGAGTTGGCTGTTAGTCAACTTCACTGATTCACCAACAATACTGAATAAGCTTTCTACAATAAGTCATTATCCAATATTTGTGTATTTATGAGCCATAAGAAATTTATCAATCATAGAGAGTCAAATATAAGAAGAATAATCAGTTATAGGCTGCTTTCCAGCTACGACACAAGTAGACACTGTGTAACACAGTGAATCATTGCATCCCTGTTGTTTGCCTACGTTAAACGAGGATGAAACGATTCTCTGTGTTACACAGTGTCTGATTCTGTCCTTGCTGGAAAGCACCCATAATTGGTTATATATATATATAATTTCTTATGATTTAAGATTTAAAAATTTGATAGGCTTAAAAGCCCATGAAACTACTAATTGTGGAATCAGCATAACTAATAATAAATCATATATTCTTTTTTGTTGCATGTAACCTTATACCGTATGTTTTATAGGTTTTACAGTACATGCGCATTAAATAATTCTGTCCTAAAAACATACCCATTATAGGTATATCGCCATATTCACTTTGTTCAGTGTCATAATCTTCATCAATATCCATTATTACCTATCACACTACGTAAATGAAATCTTTAATTCGTTTGTAAACAAACTCTAAACTCAATATTTCTACAATGCACTATCTTCTGATGTAAGGTAAGATTGTTTGTAATGTAACAAGCAAGTACGCAACGCAGGATGATAGAGCCAGATGCCAGGTGATGTCGGATGCTAGGATGAGTATCTTGAGCATGCGCAGATATAGTTCCATAAACTGCTCGATACTTTTACAAATACAAACACCATCAACGAGATACTATTAAAGAACGTTAAAGTGATGCTGGACCTGCACGCCTGTATTATCAATAAAACTAGCGTTTTTGACGTTTTCGTTCCTGTTTGATTTCTTCATAATAGTTTCACAGAATAAAAATTCCTTCTCCACGATTTAAATACTTATGCTAATGTATCTGCCCCTCGTCTATACTGTGTCTAAAGCTGGAAAAAATATGAAATTACAGATTTCTTTATTCATTTTTATCTTCAGCGTTAGTCGCCATACTGAAAACGGAAACGTCGAAAACGCTAGTTTTATCGGTAATACAGGCGGCTTCAGCATCCTCTTAAGGATGCTGGAGCGACGGCTGAACTTGATCGACGTCGATAGTACACAGCTTTTAGTTCCAAATACGATAATATTGACATATTTTATTCGTTTCTTATATTATTTTGTATATCGTTGTTCTTACTCAACGCATTTATCTGTCCTTATCTAACATATTGCAACGCCATCTCTCGTAAAATCGAGAAACTACTGTCAGACGTAATCTCGGTTTGTTATTATTTTGCGTCTTCGTTGAGTGTATATATAAACAAATTTACCTAATTTGCAGTTCAATAAAAATCTCTTGTTTGGAGCTTTCAATCTTAGTTCTGAGTGTTGTTTGTTCACGTAAGGGCTGCGCAGAATAAAAGGAACAGAGAACAGAGAATCAACCTATCAGAAATCATGTACTATGGAATACACACTGTTTATTCCACAGTATATGAATTCTGATAGGTTGAAATTCTTATTCTCTGTTCTCTGTTCCTTTTATTCTGCGTAGCCCTAATACGCTGGGTGTTGAACTGTCATTTGATCTCCATACAAGCTGTAGAACTTTCTTTATTAAGGAAACATTTATGTCAAATGACAACTCTACGAGATGAAAAAAATTCAAGTTTTTAATTTTTTTTTGATTTCAGTATAAAATCCAGTTGAGCACTAACCAATTTTGCGTCTACTTTAATCCTGTAAAAGGATTTTTTTGTCTGTTTAGTCAATTCGGAGATATTCCTTCAACTATAATGTACCCATTTTCAACTGTAATTTAATTGATGCTGGACCCGCCTGTATTATCGATAGAATAGATTTTTAATTATAATTAAAATATTATATATATTAAGAAAGGAAGGATCCCGTTTGCCTGCAATCCTAATTGCACACATCACTCCATATATGCATCACTCACATTGGTCGGTGCCTAGTAACTCTTCTTTGCCTTTACCAATGAGGTTATATAATATTATTTTTAAATTCTGACCATTAACGGTCCATTCTAGATGTCGATGGAGTCAACACAAGCGTCGTTCTTTCTTAACAAAGATGAATGACACTTCGTCACTCACTTGTGAAGTACACTTGTGAAGTATAACAAATTTTTCAAGTATGTTAATTGGTTGCAGAACAAAGAAAATCTTTTTGTTTTGCAGCCAATCAACAGATTTGAAAAGCTTGTAAGATAAAAAAATAGATGAATGTAATATTAGCTTAAAGATACAAATGATACAATTTAGATAAAGCAGCTGATTTGAATTTCGCGCGAATTGCAATTAACCAATAAACCGTTACACTTGGAAACCCAGGATATGCTGCTCATGGTCCATAATCCGTACTTAATAGTCATATAGTCAAAGGTCTTAGCCTTTACGTCCACGTAAACATAATTCTTAAAGATTTCTATAGAAAAATAGAAAAGAAAAGTAAAGATTAAGCGATACTGACTCTTTTATAAGGAGATTGTCATAAAGATAAAAAAAATACAAAACAATTTGCTAAAAATGGACGAAGATGCACGTACAATTTATTGTGGGAATCTAAGTGAAAAAGTCACAGAGGATATTCTCTACGAGTTATTCTTACAAGTTAGTATATAACTAATATATCATACAATTAATACATAATACATCTATATAATAGATATCTGCAGAGAACAATTTATATTTCTGTCTCATATGTAAACTTTATGTAGCCAGTTTGTCAAAGACATTGCAATATTTATTATAAATTTTGTCAGAATAGTCATTAAGTAATGCAGGTTTTGTGATATGCAATGTTATCAGTAAAATATCCACAAAAACATAGTTAAATTTATCTGCACAATAAAAATCAAACTAACGTTTAACTGTATATTTGAAGTTTTCTTGCTCTTTGCCTTAGTTTACATCGATCGTTGAATTACTCGTACCAAATGAACTTTCTATTAAATTATCTTAATTTCAGCAATGTGTTTAAAAAAATATACTATCCTACAATGTACATCAAGATGGTTAATTATACATATCCTAAATATATTTACATACATTGCTGAAATTAATTTAATAGAAAGTTACTATTTGGTATGAGAGAGAATATTAAATCATTGATATAAAGTGGAACAATGTATTATGTCTACGAGATATATCAGCTAGATATAGGCTTAAACAGATACAATTAATAGAATCTACTATAATTTTTCAATACAGTTCTACTAACAAATCATTGACAATTACTTATTGAACAATTACTTGCTTAAAGGCATAAATATTTGATATCTTCTAAAAATATCTATACAGTATATGTTTGCAGACAGTAATAAAAAAAAGGAGATTCCTCCATAAATTTAAATAATTTTTAATAAAATAATATATGTTCAGTAATGTCTCCTTAAGATACTAGATTAATTTCTGTTAAACATTGTTGATTGGTTTTCTAAAGTCTGATTTATAAAAATTGTACTTTTTTATTTGTTAACTTTACCAATAAAATTCAACGAAATAAGAAACTCAAAAGAAGCTAATGTGAGTCTCTCTCAACACAGGGTAAAAATTTGTCTTATAATATTTATATGAATAAAATACAATTTATATAATATATATACATATATATAGACATATTAATAAACAAAGTATAATTAATTAAATGTTTTGACTTGGAATCGTCTTTGAGGCTATTTCAAACCAATCTTTTTGTAAAAAAAAATCGTTTTGTTTTACTTAAAAGGTAATTTCCAAATTATTTTGGACATATTAATACGTTTATTTCTACATAAGATTAAAAAGATTTATTTTCTATACACTTTCAATAGCACACGTACATAGAAAATACATCAAACTATCAAATAAATAATATATTCTAGACTCATTGTCAGTATCAATTTTTGTATTATGTTAGGGAGGTCCTGTACAAAAAATAACTATTCCCAAAGATCGTGATGGCAAGCCAAGAACATATGGATTTATCACATATAAACACATGGATTCTGTGGAATATGCTTTGCACCTATTTGATGGTACAATGCTGTATAATCGTACTCTTAATATGAAACTAAGGAATAATACAGAATCACAACAATCAGAACAATCTTCAAATCCTGTTCGCAATATGAATCATATGTTAGAACTGGGTCAGCAGATGATCTTAGGAAATTATCTACCACAAACTAGTGGCAGCAATGCAATATTTGGTATAAATATTTCACAAGATGCCCCATCGTATCCAAAGCAGTTAGATGTGAACTTTGGCAATGATGATAGAAGAAGAAATCATCCTTACCAGAGAAATAGAAAACAGGAGAGAGACAGGGATAGAAATCAAGAAAAAGATAGAAATAGAGACAGAAACAGAGATACAGAGAGGGAGAAAGATAACGGGAGAAGTAGAGAACGAAATCATAATGATCATTATCGAGATGAAAGAGGATATTATAATCGAGATAATAATTATCGTTCTAATGACCACTTTCGATATGATAACAGAAAAAGATGGACTTATCATTGATAACAATTAATTTATAATTAGTTGCCGTTAAAATTAGACTTTTAGTTTTTTAAGTTACACAAAAGAAATAAGCTGACTTAATTGTTTCATTTTGTTATTCCTTTATATTATTCCTTTACATTGTTATTCCTTATTATATAATTACGTGCACATTAATATTTTGGTATCATTGATTATAATTTTCATAATTATTTATATAATTAAAATAGATATACATATGCATATATATACATACATTTATATATTTACACATTATGTATACATAGAATTACATGTTAATTCATAGGATAAGTGACTTATAACTATAGGTTATTTAAAATATAAGACAGGTACAAAATTCTTAATAATTCAATAACAAGAAAAAAACGCATTATTTTGAAAAGTAATCTTGTATGTGTTTTTTTATATATGTATATAGGTACATATAAAATTGTAAGTAAATATTCAATGTAAAATACTCAATATCTTTTTTGTAATCTGAAAAACTAAGATTACTTTTAAAGAAGTTTGTCATGAAAAATAGCATCACTCTTTATCATTATATTGTGTACACATATCCACTTCCTACGCAAACAAGAGGTGCTCTAAAATTTGCAATTCAAAATACTCTGCAAGAATTTCGAAAAAATTAGTAAAAAATTATTTGTAAATTTTTATTTAGTGATTTTTGAAATAATAAGAATATGGCCAATTACTGACTACTACATTATTTAGATAATCACCTATCTATGAATCGTGTGTGCGATAGTGGTTGATGTATTCTGATCAGTAAGCTCTATACAATTAGCAACTAAAAGGCTGGTTGCAACATTTCCTTTTTAATTTGTTCCGAAATGCAATCTATTCACCGAGCGATTGGTTCTTTCTGGAGGTTCCGTTTCACGAATTCACGCATGATGCATCATTTATCCTTGTTGCTCATCATAGGCACATTACGCCTATTCTATAATGACCGTAAGCCATAAAAATTGACCAATCTTAATCGAATATGAGGAGAATAATCGATTACGATTGGTCAATTTTTACGGTTTACGGTCATTGTAGATTAGACTTTAGGCTGGGTCCACAACCCACCACAATCTCGCTTTAGAGATCCTAAGAAATTGACCAATCATAGTTGAATGCGAGAAAAATAATTTTCTGGGATTGGTCAATTTCTTACGGCTTAGGGCCTCTTAAAGCGAGGTTGTGGACCCAGCCTTATGTTTCCAACTTGAGAGTTGGTTCGAGTAATCTAGAGTCAGATATCAGAGAAGCGCAACCGATGTTACGCGTCTTGATTAGCGTGACTGTCAGCCAATCATGACATTCATTCATTGGTACTAAAAATGGCTGACTAATAGACGATTGGTGGATTTCATAGTTCGTCTGCACGACGCCATTTTTAGTACTTTCCTTAGTAGTTTTGCGATACTGACTTAAGCCGGTTGCACTTCTCTGATATCTAGAACTCTGGAGTAATCAGTCTACGTGTCAAAAAAGCCGGTATTGCGATTACATTGGAAATGTATGAAAAGAAAAAGAGATTGCGTTGAACTGTGGTACCTAATAAAGACTAAAATTTACAATAGAAAAGTATATCTCATAAATAATAGTGAATTGCGAAAAATAAAAAATTTATAAAATGTTTATTTTTATGAAATTGTTACTGTTCATTCTTATCAATACATTGATGATGTTGTTTCTTTTTTATATTCATTTAGAATATATATTGGATATATGTTTTCAATGGTTCTTCAACGATATTCAAGATATGCAACAATATGATTATATTATTGGTAAATATATTTAATTAAAATAAAAGAAAAGTGATAAGTCAATCTAGATATTTTATCGACAAACTTATTCATGGCTCCTTAGTACAATCGTTTTCAAATATTAAATGTAAATACATTTAAATAAAAATAATTCAATAATTTATTAAAAAATAAGTTTATATTTTTTCAATAATCAATAAAATTAAGCTTATTTGCTCCGCGAACAGAGAATATTAATCGTTAAAGTTGACAGATATTTTGATTAGGAAATCTGTCACATTGATGGCATAGAGAATTACATAAATTCTGTTTTATAAACATAAATTTTCTGCTTTAAAAACAAGTTTTCTGCTTTAAAAATACAAAAGAAGAAATTTGTTTTTAAATCAGACAAATACTTAACCAAAATAAATTCTCTGCTGTAAAAACAAAAATTATGAAAAAAATGTTCAATGTGTTTTTAAAGCAGAGAATTTATTTTTAAAGTGGAGAATTTGTGTAATATTAAAGCAGAAAATACTTATTCTAGCCTTACATCTTCTGATGTCCTTTATACCATCCATGTGACAGATTTCTTAACCTGAATAGTCGTTAACTTTAAATATTTTAATGATTAATACCTTGGTCCACGGAGCAGAGCGACACTTTTTTGTCAGATTCGTTTATTTCGTGCAAAATTTTAATTACTTTTATTTTAATCCTTCAGCTCATTGACATCTAAATGTTACACTCTTTACAACGTCAAACTCTATATTTTTTTTAATATCAAATTTTTTAAAATTCGATGAGATATTGGGTTAAAAGAAAAGTTCTATGTGATTTTTGTTAGCTCAAAACTATATATACGATATCTTCGTCAAAAATGAATAAATTTAAATTTAAAAAATATTTTAAAAAGATTTTAAACCTTAAAATCTCTACTTTCAAAAGATTCTTAATTCATGTGAATTTGGTCATTTTTACATACAGAAAACTACAAGTTCAAAAAAGGAAAATTTTTTTCTTACTTTATGAGTCTGTCATGTATAAAAAAGAATTTACGAAAATTTTTGACTAACGTGAAATCTTAAAGCTTTTCCTAGAAATTTGTTTTTGAAAAATGTTCCTACGATTTGTTGTTCCTGAGTTACATTCGCAAATTAATAAGTAAAGGAAAACATATTGATTTTAATTACTTATGCAATAAAAAAATCAGATTCTTAAAGTTGAAACTTTGCTATATCGGATGGTATAATCGATATTTTTTAAATGTACAATATACAATTTTGAGTTAATAAATTACCACAGAACTTTTCTTGCAACCCAATACATACCTGGATCTCCTCTTAATATCTCGGTTCGTAGGGCGGAGCAACCAACACTTATTTCTACTAAATTCTTTTGTTTTATGCAAAAAAAAACAGATAAGCCTAAGTTTATTGATTTTTAAGTACTCTTTGGTTAAAGTATATAATTATCTTCCTTTTAAACCAAACTTTTTACATTTATCTGCAAATTCTAGTTGGTGCCGGTAGCGCTGGTACAATTTTGGCAGCGCATCTAGCAGAGGATAAACATAGCGTATTATTGTTAGAAGCAGGTGGTACTGCCCCATTTTTTCTTGACATACCACTCTTGACACCGATGATTCAGAATACTGTTTATGATTGGCAATACGTCACTGTTCCTCAAGAACATGCATGCAAAGGCTTAGTTAATAACGTAAATATTAATATTAATAGACCCATAA
This sequence comes from Cyphomyrmex costatus, assembly GCF_001594065.2. Taxonomy (NCBI): domain Eukaryota; kingdom Metazoa; phylum Arthropoda; class Insecta; order Hymenoptera; family Formicidae; genus Cyphomyrmex; species Cyphomyrmex costatus. The sequence continues at coordinate 93,126 of NW_017278534.1, forward strand.
ATATATGTATACATTTGATGTATACATTATTATAAAGATCTTTTTAACAGCAAAGCAGATGGCCTAGAGGTAAAATTCTTGGAGGTACAAGCCGTTTAAATTTTATGGCTTATGTATTAGGACATCGGTTGGACTATGAAAAATGGTTTCCAGATTTTGCCGGTAAAAAATTATATAGTAATTTATCTTAAAATAAATTTAGGAGAAAAAGAAGTATATTTATATATACTTCGATTTTTTTTACATATATGAACATTATAGAATCAGTTGCAAAGAATGCTGAGTCAATAAGTATTAGTGATTTAAAGTGGACCACTGACTTTGCTGATGTAATTTTGGATGCAATAAAGGAATTAAATCATAATATAAGCAACATAAATTTACAGTTGGACATAGGTATTTAATTTCTACATATAACTTCAATTGCATGTTATGTTTGTATATTTACAATATTTGTTGCTAGGTTTTATGAAAGCTCAATTAATGATGGAAAATGGTAGACGATGGAGTACAGACAAGATATTATATCAAAAACCTAATCCCAAAATTTTGACTATACTTACTCATACACATGTCACTAAAGTAAGTTAATTTGAATCATGTTTAGTATGTAATAAATAGGTATTGTTCTACTTAATTATACTATTGAAGATATTAGTGAACTTCGATAAAGCTGAGGGAATTGAATTTGTTAGATTTGGTAACAAATATACAGCAACAGCAAAGAAAGGAGTTATTTTAAGTGCTGGCGCAATTGAGAGTCCAAAATTATTAATGTTATCTGGAATTGGCCCTAAAAAGCATTTGGAGGAAATCGGTGTAAGTAATCTTCAATTATATTATTAACTAAACTATAAGAAACTATGTTTAGTGTGAGTGAAGTTGGCACCTCATTTTTTGGCACCTCAATTGTATCAGAAAGAATGATTAGATTTATAATCATTGATATATTATTAGGATGTAAAAAACTAGGTTTTTTGAAGTCATATATAGCTGAAAAGAACTAATGTAAGTAATAAAACTCGAAACGTTATATTAAAATATTATTTCTAATATTTTCTCGTTCTAATATTTGCTCGTTTAATATAAAAGACCTTATACTTTAATTATTATTGCTCGGCACCAGTTTTGATATAAATTCCATTGGTACCCGTAATATTTCTATAGGTTTTAAAAATAGCTCCATTGATTTATAACTAAAAAAAATTTGAAAATTTGAAGTGCTAAATTTTTGTGGCACTTTATCATACAAAAAATTAAATTAAGATTAATTTGCGTCGGTAGTCTAAAGGCTTAGGACACTCGCACAGAATGCAAGAGATCCGGGTTCAACTCCCGGCCGAGGTAATATTTTTCACAATAAGTTTATTATAGTTTTTTAAACAAAAATATTCATTAATGAAGGGCACGTAACAATCGAAATTTTTCTTGAACAAGGGGAGAACAAATATAATAATAAGTGTTCTGACTATGTGATGATCATAATGATCTTGGATAAATTTAAAATAAAATTGGTGTGTATAACATATTTTTAGTGTTGTGTTAAAAAAATAATTTTTTAAGATTAAATTTGGTAGGATTATTAATATTTCAGATATGAATTGTGTTGAAAGTCCGATAGTAACAGTACACAATTATAATTCTGAAATAAATTAATTTAAAGAATATGTATACGTATTAGTTTAATATCTAACTTTGACCGTATTGGCGCTTCTTGAATTTACTTTTTTTTGCATAAACAAAGAAAAATTTAAGAAAAAATTACATATGCTTCTTTAATTAGTAATTTACTAATTTTTTTCGTACAATCGATTAGTGTAATTAAAGTTTCTCTATAATTAATTTTAAATAATTTATAACAATTTGTTGCAAAATTTATTTTTGCAACGTGTCTTATGCCGTTATACAGAGCATAAAAAACTATGCAATTTTTGTTAAACATTTTTCAATATACCTCATAGTTTAAAAGATATCTATAAAAAAAACGATAAAATTCATTATTTTTGAGGGGGTGTTTCACTCCCTAAACATCGAAATAAGTATAAAAAATATGGGTCTACATATATATATATGCGTGCGCGCACATACACACCTTTTGTGTGTGTATGTGGGTGCGCTCGTGCGTATGCGTACGTGTGTGCGTGTGTGTTAATACTCTATATAGTATTTATAACTAATTTAATAATTTTTAAAAACAAGATAAATGTGTATATTATCTTTTCCATTAATCAAATAATTATTGTGTTATTTAGATTAATGTAATCAATAATCTACCAGTTGGTCAAACTTTAATGGATCATGTATTAACTGGTCTTGACTTGATTGTGCTTAATGCCAGTCTTGGATTGAATCTTTCGGATATCTTTAATCCTATGTCAGCCATCAATTACTTCCTTTTTGGGAAGGGTAAAACAATATATTAATACGTATAAAGCTATGCATGCAAATGCACTTGTCGTATTTACCTCAAAAGAGCACTATTTTTTGTTTTTGTATTAGTGAGTAACTAATAGATATATAACGGCGAATGAATATAAAACAACAGTATAAAATAATAAGTATAAAACATAAGTATAAAAGTATAAAAAAATAAGTATAAAACAATAGTATATAAGGATAAAACAATAATTTCAAACAATGGTTTTATTTCAAATTATAAATCGAACATTTTGCTAAATATGAAAGGTATAGAAAAATATTTTAGTGAAAATTGTTTACTATTATAATATTAAGGTAAAGCTATATTGCTAAATTAATAGTTTACATGATATTTTATACTTTATATTGGCATTTTGACGTGAAATATATTAAATGTCTTTGGAACTATTATTATTTTAAAATCGTACCATAAACAGAATAATGAGATGAAATAATTGATGTATAAAGAAAATATAGCTGCGCGCGCTTCAAAATGAATATAGTATAAACAAAATGGATAATTTTTTAAATGAGAAACTATGTTTTCTTTACATCAATTGATTCATCTCATTATTCCGTTTAAGGTAATAGTAAAAAAATTAATAGTTTACGTTTATGAGATATTTAATATTTTATGTCAAAATGTCTAATATAAAGTACAAAATATATCTCATAAACTATTGATTTTTTGATAGTTTTACCTTAATGCTTTTATGCGGAATAATCAGAGGAAATATATTATGTTAAAAAAAAATCAAAATTCTATTTTAAAAAATGGTACCCCCAGACCTTGTGAAATTTTTTTTCGAAAATTAATTTTAACAATATTTACATCTTTTCGGACTGTACAACTTTCAATTAAAACTTTTTTTCTTTCATATTTCCCGAGATATTTGATCCATTACATTTGAAATAAAATATCTTGTATACCTATCGTATAATAATTAATAAATATCATTATGATGATTATTAATTTATATTTAATTAGGACCATGGACATTATCTGGAATAGAAGTATTAGGAACTTTTCATAGCCCTTTACATGCAAATAAATCCATAGTACCAGATTTACAATTAATGGTATTACCTTTAGGAGTATCAAAAGATAATGGTTTAATACTCAAGAAAACAATGGGAATTTCTGATAAGGTATAAAAAGTATATAGTTAAATAAAAATAAACACATTATGAATTATAAATTACAAATAGAAAGAGAGTTCACACATTCATCACACATACGTGCATTTTTCTGTGTGTGTATATGTGTGTGTGTGTGCGTGCGTGCGTGCGTGCGTGCGTGCGTGCGTGCGTGCGTGTGAAGGAGAAAAGCTTGTAATTTTCAAAAAGTTTTCTTTTAGGTCTATAATAAATATTTTGCTCAATTTTCACATCAAAACACAGTAACCATTGCGCCTGTCTTATTACATCCTAAAAGTAGTGGAGAATTACGATTGAAAAGCAGTAATTCTTTTGATAAACCGCTGATTGATCCAAAATATTTATCAAATGAGGATGATGTCGACACTCTCATAGAAGGTAACTAAAATGTAGATGATGCATTATAAGACTATGTATTAAACATCCGTAAAACAATATTTATATTACATAAAGCATGAGTATTTTAGGTTTGTATTTTATAAAGAAACTCTTGAACACGACTGTTATGAGAGTCCATGGTGCATCTTTTAATAAAAAGTCATTTCCCGGTTGCGAGAACCATGTATTTGATACTAGGAAGTATTGGAAATGTTACATAAAACATTTAACACTCACGTCTTACCATCCAGTTGGTACATGTCGCATTGGCGATGTTGTGGATACAGCATTTAAGTAATTATCAAGTTATATTATAGTTAAAGAAAGATAAAAAATCAATATCAATTCAATATAAGAAGATTTAAATACTAAATCTTATAGGACCGTAGATGTGAGAAACACAACCAATGAGAAATTGGTTCAATGAGAATATAAGAAGTTATGATAATAGTATTATACGTTATATACTTTGATAAACAAAGATAAAGAAAATAAGGATTCTTCTTATAATTTTTACGATGTTTTGATTTTAAAAAGTTTTAATTTTTATATCTTTTATATGTAGGGTGTTCAATGTAACGGTCCATATGATTTTTTAGACATTGTCCGACAGTTAAAAAGAAAAGTTGAAAGGTATACATATATTTATTTGTTTCATGCGGATTATAGGTGAATTCGGTCCGGAGAGACACTATAAATGCAAACGCTACCAACGCTGTTCATAGAATTCGATATCGTGCCAATAGCACGATAATGTTAGCAAGCTCTATAAACAAATATTGTGTCGATAGTATTTGTGAGTTAGATTACGTTAAAATGGAGCTACACATAAGATAATATTCTATTAAAAAGTAGAATATACATGTTTATAAACAAGTCATAATTTTTTTAACACATAAATTGATAGTGTAGAAATGCTTTTATAACACTGTAGACGTAGAGTAGCTTAAAATATGAGTCTCTCAACATGAACACTATGCCATCTTTGATTCAAAAAATGAAATTTTTGACAAAATGCATTTTGGAAATTTGCTCCATATTAATTGATGTTTAATATACAAGATTTCAAATTTCTCATTAAAAAAATCTATCGGAGATAAATCCGAAGAATGCACCGGCCATCGGACTGGTCCATATGTACTTATGACACCATTTCAAAAAATATCCTAAAGATAATTTTAAATTATTCGTGCATTATGGGCTGGATAATCGTCCATGGATTAATCTGTTAAAAATCAAAATTTGTTTACATAATCTTTTTTTATTAATAGATATTTATGTACATATGTGTGTTTATGTATAAAATCAGTAAAACATTAATAAAAGTGATGATAGTATGTTGAATTCGTTTTGAAAACCTCTATAATATTATGAAAAAAATTGTATGGTACTATTTAAAAATTCAAGATGACATCTTGTCTTTTTAAATTAAAAACAATTTAAAAAAATTTTTTACCATATGCGGGTTACACTACAACACATATGTTGTGTAGCCTGCATGAAACAGATAAATATTCACCTTTTAATCCTTTTGCCAACTGCTGGAAGTGTTTAACAAATTGTATATAACTATTATGTTGATACTTATGTATAATACATTGTAAGATATACATTCGGTATCTCACACACTCTGTATCTAATCATATATACTTACGTTTGTATCTATTATAGAGTTTACAACATGAGAAATCTGTATGTCGTGGATGCATCAGTTCTTCCATCGTTACCAAGCGGAAATCCCCATGCACCTGTGATTGCATTGGCACAAAGAGCCGCCCGTATTTTTAAAAGAAAGAAAAAAGAAAAAAGGAATATACGAAAACAGTCTAAATCATACAACATTTGCTATGTATTTAATATTTGTATTAGTATATAAGATATAGTATATGTAAATATGTATATATATGTACATATATATAAATTCTTAAATAAAACCTGTAACAAACTAAATAGCTCATTAGTACATATTGATAATACATATTGATGTTGCAATATATATATAAAAAATGTTATTGATCTAATAATTTACGTACAAATAATTACAAACGTTTCGACCTATAATTAAGATCATTATCAATGTTAAACAATATAAATAATCCTTATTATACATAAATAAATTTGAATTTTTGTAAAACGTCTAATAGACTACATTATTCATATAAATTTAAAAATATATTTTTTGATGTTCAATTAATTTAGAAAAATAGTCTTTAACATAAGTATACGACTGTATTTCTTATAATCACTATACCAAATTCTCATTTTTTTTTTATTGAATGATGCTCTAGTTACGGTTCTCCTATCTCGTTATTACAAACTTCGCATATTAAACAACGCATATTGACAATATAACATGGGCAAGGTAGAATACCCAGCTCACTTTAAATTTTGACAAGAATAGACTCATTCGATGCGTTTTTGCACGAAATGAATGAATCTAGCAAAAAAAAGTGCCACTCTGTTCCCCGAACCAAGATAAGCGTTAAAGTTGACGACTGTTCTATCTTATTTTCATATATATATGTGTGATCGAACCTTTCTAACAATTTAATTACTCGTTACAAAATTCCGGAATCTCTATTTTCCTAACTCTCCTTTCACATCACGCGATCCCACCCCGCGTTCACCGTACACTCGCACCTTTTCGCACCCTCGGACGTAACATTCACTAATCAAAATTTTGATATTATTCCGGCCATTCGAATTCACGATTTTCATCCTAGTAATACGACTATCGCAGACTTTGACGTAAGTTGCCACTTAAACGGTCATGACAAAACAATGATATCAGCTCTTAATTATGAATTAAATTTGGTTAATCATTTAAAAAATCTTATATAGTTCGCAAGAATTGTAATAAAGAAGTACATATAAATAAATATGTGCAAATATATAGATTGTTTATTTCCAGTTTATAATACACACATTGTATATACTTTTAGTGTGTTGCATATATTTTCTTTTACATTTAAAATATTTATTAAAATAATAAATTATAAATATATTTAGCATTTGTTTAAAGATATACGTAATAAATGTTAAATGTATAGGTATTAATTTTATTGCAATACAAGAGTTTCAGTACCTCCTTTTCGTACAACTATGCCATCTGTCTGTTTACTTTCTTCTGCACAATGAATTTTACAAGAAAATATTCTGAAACGTAAAAGTATTTTACTTTTATTAACATTTATGAAAAATTAAGAACATTTTATAAGATGTTATGTACAGATTCAAATCTAATTTTGAACAATATTTAAAAAATTGTATAATATATATAAATCTGAATAAATATTGAATAAAAAAGCAAAAATATTAAGAAATTTTATTAATGTTATCAGATATTTTTAGTTTAATTTTCCAATGCGATGATTAAGTTTTCCTAAACTAACAACAAGAATAATAATAACATTTTATTAAACTTTTGAAGTGAAATTACATATTTATAAAAATATATCAAAATCAAAGCTATTGATAAATGTATTAAAATTATCTTAAGTATGTGAAAACTGTCAAAAGACTACAGAAATAAACAGCATCTTAAAAACTGTAAAATATAGAATTATTTAAGAAATTTAGAATTTTATAATTAAAATAAAATAATGGAAAAAATGTATAAAATTAATAATTCTATTTAAAATTTTATAGATTTTTATTACATGTGTGTGTGCTATGAAGCTGTATAGTATGTATTTGCTAAACCAATTATATGTTGAACGTATACATATATGCATAGAATGGTACTTACGATATAATAGTATTCCATTGTTGCGTTCTATTCTCGTACTGTACAATGTACTCTTTTATCTTTTCTTGTTCCTTGTTCAAATTTCGTAAAGTTTCTTCCTCTACCATAATCATATTTTGTAACTCTCGTTTGAATGTTTGTCCAACATTATTTAAATTGTTGTTGGTCTAAAAAAAAATATCGCTCTAAATATATTAAGTAGAATGATAAAGATTATATCAGAAACTTCATATACTCACTTCGGCTTCATTACGTAGTTGTTCTTCAATAAGTTTTATTTTCGTAATTTTTTGTTGCAATTGTTTCTTATCTTTAGTATCCTACAAGACACAATATTATTTTGACACATTGACAAAAGTTTGGCAAATAAAAGATGATGCAGCGTCTGATGTGCGAAAATCCAAAAAATTTAGATATTTTGTATGTAAAAATTATATTTGATTTGCTGTTACAACTTACATTTCAATCGCACTTAGGATTATTCTCAATGAAATAAGCAAAACTTAAAAATAATTCTCTCTCTCTTTCTCGCGCATATAGGTCATCTCCACTCAGCTTCATTAATTTAAATGCTTTTACTATGATTTCATGCTAGTGAAAACTCGCAAAAGTTGCAAAGAATAAAATCAAAAGGACTAATGAAACTTATACGCGGTAAATATAGTGTGCAATAGTCTTTTTCAAAACTAGCAAATAGGAATGCATCGAATATCCGGCTAGTACCCGGTTTCCGGCAATATATACGGCCAAAATTTTATATTGAAATGACAAACATGGTGTGAATATCCTGAAAATTTTTTTATTATAACTGATATTTTACTATTCAATAAAAAATAGGAAACACTTCCAAACACGCTCAATATTGCGCAATAGGTATTCAGAACACCGTAACTCCATGATAAATCATCGTAGAAAAAAGTCAAAGACATTTGAAAATTTGAAACCTCTACTTTTGAAATGTAATTGATATTTCAATCTGACTGATTTTTTACGGAGTAATGCAGATAAATGGATATCTGTCAAATCTAAAAATTTTGTACAAAATTCAAGCTCATGATCGCGTGCTGTTTGCCACGGTGCTGGTATAATAATAAATATAAATAATAAAAATCGCTCTTTTATGACATAAGCTCGGACTGCTAAAAAAAATTTCTTTATCTATTGTCGCACTATTGAGAATTTAACAAGGAAAGAGGTGTAATGCCGCTTCAATACTTTTATTGAAACTATAATTCTGACAAAAGTGTATGAACGAGTCTCGGAGATTTATAGAATATATTTGTTATTATTTTTCATTAATACAATTTCTTTGTACTTTATTACAGTAGTACCCTGTTTATTCTCCGAAATATTCTCCGTTTCCGGCCACAAACCACCCCCTCTATCAATACTATGGTAGTCGATGTTCATTTTTTTGATGATTATTTTGAGTACATATATATATAGTATATATGTAGGTATATATACGCAAGAGTTATTTCTAAGTTTTTTGTCATCTTACTGGATGGTTCTAAATGTGAAACGTATAAAGTTGTAATAGCAAGAGTCAACAAATAATATATATATGCATGTTCTTTATGTGTAACGCAAGGTGACCATTCAGTCCAAAATTTGGACTCTATCACTTTATAACGTGTCCCAAAATATGTCTCAAATTGAAATCATGATTATGAATTATCCCTCTTTTAAGCATGAAAATATTATAATAATGTATAATTTTAGTAATATATAATTTTCAACGTAATTTTTTATTAAAAAACCCAAATTTTATTTATGAAATATATTCAGTAGAAGAATATATAATTTTAAGAAATAAAATATGATTTTGTAATTTAATATAATTTTTGTTGTGATCTTATGTGATGTTATACATTAAATGTTATCAATTATTTACAAATATAATAGTATAATATCGTTCATGTATTTATTAACAATTATAAAAAAATATTTATCTAATAAATTTAATTATGACGATTAATATTGAATTTTTTAAAGTCCTCCTTTCGCTTTTTAAAAAGTTGGTTGCCTTAATGTAAATTTTACCTATAATTACCTGTGATAATTTTTCCTTTAAACGTTTTGTTTCCAACAATAAATCACTCGTCGTATTTTTTATACTCATTTCTACTGTGTTATGACTTTTACATGCTTTTCGATATCTCTCATCAGTCTCGCGTGCTGTTTGCCGTAACGATTTCATATCTGTAATGATATACGGATAAGATATAATTAGACAAAAAGATGGTAACATAGACTCCCACTTTATATTTTATATATTTTTATTTTTTAGTTATATTTAAGTAAATAATGTCATAAATAATAATGTGGATCTAATTGTAAATTTAATATAAAACAATCAAAATGATTAAGATAGTTAACGAATAAAAAATTATTTAAATAAAAAAATTATTTAAATAATGATATGACTATGTGAATATGAGTAAAGTATAGCATTTCTTATATTTATATTTTCTTATATTTAATTTGATCTTTTCTTATAAAGTTCAAATAGCTTGATTTTATGGAAACTTCTGAATGCAATAAGATATCATCAGAGGCAATACTCAGACAGTACTCAGCTAACGCTAAATATCCTGAAATATTCATAAAAGATTTCTAAAGTCCCAAAAAAATGTTTCAAGAGTATTCCAAAATGTTTACAGAATGTAAAAGCAACAGTCAAATATCGGTTAAAAATTCAATTTATATATCGTTACACACACACACACACACATATTTCGAGAATGTTTTATATATATTTCGTAAAATTTTAATTTTTTCAGAAATTTACAGAAAAAAGGTCCAATCATTTCTAAATTTTCAAACTTAAAATTTTACCATAAAAAATACATTTTAGGTACTTTCACTTTAATTGTAGCCCAATTTTGGGGCTCACTTCACACCTTCATAGGCGAAATGCTGCGCTCCTTATATTTTCTCCCAGGTGATTCTTATTTAAAAGTAAATGCTCTCCTCTGTCGACAGAGATATGTATGTACTGCTCGCTTGCAAGTGAGTTTCATGATATACATATACAAGGAGTATATTCATACAATATTTAGAACATTCGTCGACATTTGGACAATCTGTGACGATTTTTTTATTGTTTTGGAATATTCGGCACGTTAGGAATATAAATCGAACTTTCTATGAATATTTAGCATTAGCTAGGTAAATAAACATTATTTAATTTTATAAAAGGAATGTTGTTATTATACCTTTTATGACCGGAGCAAGATTGGTTCGCAGAGCCAATATCGAATGAGATAATTGAGTATTTGTCGCTAAAGCGTTATCTAGTGTATAATTTTCTGGAATTATTACTTTAGGTGTGATATTCACTGAATAAGAATGAATTATCTGAAATTATAATACAAATCGCATATACATATTTATTATATCAATTTACTTGTAGCTTAAGGAGATCTAAAGATTGCATGTTCCAATACCTGTTCGTCTAAAATAGTTACTGTTCGTTGAAGCACACCACTTTCTGCTTTCAGCCCAGCTTTCTCTGCTTTGCAACGCTTATACAATGAACTTTTAGTTTTTAAACGATTGATATATCTTTTTAATTCTTCTGCTCTAGGAATTGACGTCTCCAATAAAATTTTTGAATAATCTTGTTTCTCTTTTAATCTTGATTGTAATTCCTCTAAGGAACTTTCTATTTTTTCTAAACGTTCAAGGGCATTTCGTTTCATATTTCCAACAGCAGCAGCTTGTTGTCTGAACGGTCCCACTTTATCGATATCATTTTTAGATATCTAAAAATATTAAATGAGAAAAACTTTTTAAGACTGTAATGTAAAAATACACAGAAACTATAAGAAACAAAAGCTTTAAACGATCAAGCTGAATTTTTAGTGCTTAGGAATAATTTATTGTAAATTAATTAATGGTCTGTTTTCTGTTGCTGAAGTAATGTACTTTTGAAACTTAAAGTAAGACAGGTATATGTTTGATATTTGTTGAAAGATAATACTAGTGCAATCTAGTGCAGAAACAGAAAAAACAGATCATAAATATACATATTAAATTCTGCGCGCCGAATTTAATTTTTAATTTTGAATCATAATCTTAACAGAGCTAAAATGATAACATCACAAATTAAATTAACAAGCAATTTTAATAATCTTGATGCTTAAAGCATCTTAAAAAAATAATATATTTATGAGAAATAAATAATTTGTAATAATATATTGCCGCACAATATATTATTACAAATAAATCATTTCTCTTATTCAGACATGTTATAATTTCATTCATACTTACTTTGGATTCTACTAAATCTTGTATAGCCTTTGATATCACATCTAAATTATTTCTCATAGTCGTAATTTTATCCGCACCTAAATAAGAATATTCCTTAACTATTGATAAAGCTCTTAACCGATTCTTCTTTGCGTTTAACTCAGATGGAAGCTTTTCTTTTACAATTGCAGATTGTACTGTTACTTCCCCTGTCAGATGTTGGATTAATATTTGTGGTGTGAGTCCGGTACTGTTGCGTTTTAAACTGTATAATTCACGTTCGACTCGTTGAAGGGAATTCTGGATATAGTAAGATTAAGAAAATAAAAACATTTAAAAATGTAAGTTAAATTTTTACAAAAACTTGTATTTTTTCATAAAAGATATACTTGTAAATCAGAAATAGTGTCTTCCTCTTGCTCCTTCTGCGATATTAGATTGCGTTCTTTGTCTTTTTCCGTTCGTAACAATTTGCAGGCGTCTAGCAAATGCAGCGCGGGTTCAGCTTTTAATTTAATTTTAGCAATACGCGCTGTTACTGCCTGTATTCATTGTAAAAAAAAACATTAATTCTTATATCAGCAAATATCGCTCAAAAATTTATATACGTAATCCCAAATTGAAACTATTATATATATCATTTTTATACTATATATTATATATCGTATATAGTTACGATTATATACACAAGGGATTGATTAAGGTAGTGCAGTATCCGATGAATACAAAAATTTCGTAATTCAGTTCTTTGTACAAATTTTACGTTATAAAGTTTATTCATTTAATATGAAACGATTAGACCGATATGTGTGGATAAATTAAATTTTAAATAACAAGAACTGCATATTTAGTCGAAGCACATCTTAACGTTCACATACATATTTATTGTGTGAATTCATGTATATTCTGATTATGCATATCGTGCGCTAAAATGTTTTCCGGAGTTAAAACACATTTATGAGCAGAACTAAAATAGTTATTACAATATCATTTATTAACAATATCAAATCTTATTGGACCGTGAGAGTTTAATTGGACTCGTAAATTCGTAATAGTACTGCGGTAGTTTATATATATATATATATATAT
>NW_017278534.1:106216-144186 GCF_001594065.2 Cyphomyrmex costatus
TATAATAGCAAATATATATCTATACATTATCGGCTCTTTGCTTTTCACTTATTATATTTATTTTATTCTTATAGAGTCTTATAACTATTTTATATTATGTTTTAAATAACGAGCAAGCTATTATTGCTTATATTTGTAATAAAAGTTTATGATCTATACAATCTAAAGCCACGAAAATATTTCCAAAATATTTAAAATAAATCTTATAAATATTTACAAATATTTTGTAAATATTGTGTGCTGTTTGGGGTTACTAAAGAACCACCTTAATTGGCTTTAAAATTTTTTTTATATCAAATGAACTGTTTTATTATGTTAATTACTTCCGCACGTTTTCTTTGTATCAGAAACCGTTCTATATATCTTAGAGCTTATATTGATCCAATTTGCTTCTATGTGCCTTTTGTTACATACTTCTTTTTCCTTTGTCATTGCTTGTAGATCCGTTGCAAGCTCAACAGCAGTTTCAACATTCTATATAAATAAAAAGAAAATTTCATTATTTATATACAAAAATGAGATTCTTAAAGAGAAAAACAAAAATTACATACTTTCTTCCCTATTTCTCTTTCTTTGTGAACTGTCTTAAATCTGTCAATGAGAGACAAATATTGTTCGTATAAAAGGGATGTTTCTGAATCTCCTAGATACTCGGACGGAATTTCAACCTAATAAAGATAGTATTCTTCTTCAGGATAATTTATGTTAATTTGTTAACTCTTTTTCTAGTAATTATGTGGTAACATGTATACAGCACACGAACATCCGAAAAACATCCATAAGATATCCATCAAATTTTTGTTTTATATAGTCTTTCAAGTATTCAATAGATAATTTAATCCTTGACATACTCAATGGATATCTGATGGACATAAATAATAATGGATATATAAGTGGACTTCATATGGACTTTATATGAACGTAAAATGTTTTAAAAGAGTATGCAATTGTAATTTACATTAAGTAACAATGGAGAGATTAGTTATTGTATAAATATTTATTAATACAATAACTAATGTAAATATATTTATTATAATTAAAATGTTGTATAATTATTATTATTATATAATAATCTAATTATTTAGTAATTATATACAATGAATATTGATATATCTTGGCACATGTAACTCCAAAGAATATCAAATATACGTATATAATAATTTTTACACAAAAGATCGAAATCCCATATAACACAGAAGCAGCAAAATTATGTATTGTAATATAATATTGCAGGGACATTACAAAGACCTTTTTGCAATATTACTGCAGGAATATTTTTTTAATACTGAATCTGTATTGATTTTTTTATATTAATTGTTAATATGCTATAATGTTGATACAATATTAAACAAATCATTATCTTTTAAAATATATACATCTCAGATATTGAAAATTAAGAAATACATAGATATTAAAAATATGTAAATAACAAGGCTCAATAAATTTAAAAAATAATTAATATAAAACAGGGCTACGAGCCAACATTAGTTAAAATATAAAGGTCTTAGTAATAAACTGTCATTAATTAAAAATAAATAAATATAAAGTTTAATAAAATTCAAAAACAGACGTTTCGACCTTAATTAGGTCATTTTCAATGTTAACGACACAATTTCACGTTAACATTGAAAATGACCTAATTAAGGTCGAAACGTCTGTTTTTGAATTTTATTAAACTTTATATTTATTTATTTTTAATTAATGACAGTTTATTACTAAGATCTTTATATTTTAACTAATGTTGGCTCGTAGCCCTGTTTTATATTAAATATAGATATTATTTATTAAATAAAAAAAGTTTTTAAACATGAAAGATATATACTCATCCACAAGAAAAACCGGCTACTCGCTGAAATTGGATTTAAACTTCGCTGAAAGTGAATTTTTCAGCAAAAATATTAAAAAAATCTTATAAAATTTATGAGCATTCCAAGTTAAAATGAATATAAAATAGATGTCCACAGAATATCGTTTGCTGTCCAGGAACATTATGTTATGAAGAAACTTCGATATCTTACCTTGACAAGAAATTGTGACAAATATGCTCTTTTCTGAACTACATCAATATGCATCAAAAGCCATTTTAATATCGGATGAATAATTTCGACGTCACCTCTAACTAAACCTTGTCTAAATAAAAAACGTTAGAGTAATTATACCGAAGAAGAGAATCCATTCCGATAACTTTGACCTTGACGTATATTGTCATGACCCTGAATGACCTCTAACAGGTTTTAGTAATTGTTCGTTCCTTAAAAAATTATCAACAATCTTATAATATTCATACACATAATAGGTGCATCCAGAAGCACGACCGCTCATTGAGCGCTCAGTAAGCTCTTGTACCTGTTTGGTTTATATATTTAGATCTAATAGAATATGTCAATCAGATAAAAAAGCTCATTGAGCGCTTAGTGAGCGGTCGTGCTTCTGGATGCACCTAATATATAATAATGAATATCAAACGATATCTTGACAATATATGCCAAGGTCAAGGTTATCCGACTGGTATTCTCTTTAGTAAACTTTTAACCATTTGTATATATACTTTACATTACTCTTTAAAAGATCTAATAGAACAGATAAAATATTAACGTATTTCGTTTAAAGTATTTAGAGAACCTAATTGTTACCTAAATGTTATGGGATCCACATCAGGTTGATAATTAAGTATTCGAAGAGCTGTTAAAATGTATACAGAATTTTCTTCTGGCGAATTCAATTTAATATCGCTATCTGGATCATCTTGTTGTTGTATTTTCATCAGAACACTGCATAATATCTACGAGAAAAGGTACAGAATTTTTCGAAAATGTTGCAATAATAAAATAGCAGAGAAATACCTGTAATAAGTCTTCAGTGTTTAAGGTATTGAATCCGATTATACTGTAATTTCGTCCTAATAATTTATTTATTTCTGTCACAATAAATTTCACATTTTCACTCATAATGAAGTTTTCTATAACAAATTCGCACTTGGTTTTCTCAAAGTGAAAAATGTGTTTCAAATTTTCCAAATATTCGTGTAGCACTAAGATGTGCTACAAGCGTAATGTCGAAACTAACGGACATTATGGCTTCGGTTGCCTCGACAACAAAGCATCAACAGTACTGATATATTCAATTAGCACATATATTCGATACCTCTTGTAATATCAATTGCATAAGGAATAAAGGATACATCTTGCACTTCTATATATACAATAATAAAACATAATTATATAACAAAATACTTTTATTAACGTTGTTGTATCAATAGTTATAGAGCGCAAATATATCATTGTTTAATTAAAAATAATAATATATCTTGCTATATAATATGAATTATATGCAAGGTGTCCATAAAACTTCGTAAAAAATTAATATAAGTGCAAGCCACTTTCTTCTAGTAGTTTTTTTTAAATATAAATGTTTAAAGTTTGATTAATTATAAGCGTTGGTTAAAAAATTATCTGTCCATGTGATAGGGTACATACAGCGTAATTTTGTTTAGTATCTAATACCATTGAACGGACAAATGACTTTATAACCAACACCTATGATTAATCATATACTTTAAACGTTTATACGTAAAAAAAACTATTTTATGGGGAAAAATGGCTTCTACTTTTATTAATTAATTTTTACAAAATTTTACGCTGAAAATATTATCTTCAAATTTCGAGACACTATGTATACAGCTAACAGATTTATATAAGAATAAATACAATAATAATTACATTATAGTACCGTGTTACAAAGTATTCTTATACTCAAAACACTTGCTATATAAAACATTGTTAGTACAGAAATATATCAATGAAAAAAATATTTACAAATACACACATTTGCATTGTGTAGCGATTCTTCTGCAATCTAATTATTGATAATTATTAGCACTTGCCAGTCAAAATCTCAACGTTTGTAAAGAATTTGTATGAAAATATCGCAGGTTATTTCTACATATAAAATGACTATACTTCGTAAAACAATCAAGAAAGGATAGATATTTATTTATATTAACAAAGATTATAATAAATACCTGCACAAGTCTTTGGCAATAAACAACATTCTATGTATTATTCGTATAGCAGTCTGATTATAATAGTGAATAAATATCTATTTATTATAAATTTTCTAAAATATACAGTATGTCCCAAACTTTTGGACATCGCTTATGAGTAGGTAAATTAAACTAAAACTGAGTTGACAAATCCGGTATTAATTTACAATTTTCGCAACAGTTAACGAGATATTAATTTCTAAAGATTGCCAAATAAGCGCATAGACTTCACTAAAAAACAAGATTATATTGTTTAAAAATAATAATCATAATGATCACAAAAAGTAAGAAATTAACGGCCATTCCGGAAAAATATTTACATACATAAACTTGTGCATATAAATTTAATCTCGAAAAGTAAATATAATGCCATCTTATTTTTATTTTGTAGAGATATGCTCTTATATGACTTACTGTTGTGTATGTACTTCTCTCTTTCTCTTTCTCTCTCTCTCTCATACTATTTCATCAAGATATACACGTAGTTTTAATATTTTAGCTGAATTATGCAAATATTTGTGATTTTGAGTAGATCTTAGTGAGGTACCTCAAAAATTTTCAGCACTTTACTAAAAAAAAAAAAATCACTTTAAAGTTGCTTTATGTATATTGATTTTAGACATTTTGCTTAGAAAACTGAAAAAATTGCAGAAATTGTAAAATGATAGAGGATTTTTCGACTCAGTTTAGTTCGCTTTATCTGCCTGCAAGCGATGTATGAAAAAATTTTAGATATCTTGTATAAATATGCATCACTATAAACAGGTGTGCAACAAATTTATATATATATGTATATTATAAATTACTAATTCATAATATTAATTTTTTTGTAAAAAAATTAACAGTTTTTTTTACATATAAATTTGAAACTCGAAGTTAAGATTCCTAAGTTGTCGCCGTGACTAAACGGCATCGTAACATAAGCAAAAAGCGTTAATTTTTATTACATGCTATTTGTAAATAAAGACCATTTGTATAAAACAAAATGATGAGATTGCTTTAAAACATTTTTTTTAAATGAGTCGAAACTATTCTTATCTCCTCTGATAGTTAGTAAACAGTCATAAAAGGTGGTAGAAGGTACATGAAATGTGTTTACTCAACGTCTATTTTCACATGTCTGTTATTGATTCGAGGGGGGATAGCTTTGATCCATTGTTACAAATATTTTGAAACGATCTCGTCATTTAGATTTATCCAAATTGTTTTCATTTACAAATAGCACATAACCATTGTTCGTTTTGTCTCTCGGGAGGTGCTCGGAGTCGCTCTGAACGAACCCAGCGTACTTGATAGTGTTCTTTTAGGCGAATGTCATATAGAAGGCAATCGGGGATCTTCAAGATAAATATTTAATTCTGTTTTATTACTTATCGTCAGAGCAGTTGAGAGCCTATTCAGGTTCAATCAGAGTTTCCCTATAATGCTTCCTTGAGAAACGTCAGAAACAACAGATTAAGGCAGATTACAATCAACAGTTTGGCCTTAGCACCTCAAAAATCAAGAAACAACGGATGAAAATGCAAGGAAGTGAAATAATACAAAATAGGTGAAGAGACTGACTTGAATGACGCTTGAGGTTTCGTATTATTTAGTTGTTAATCTAATTTGGTATAACCTAAAAATAGAATCGAAAAACATTTCTTGGCCGACAGACATTTTAGATGAATTAGACGATGATGATGAGGACGAAGTGATGATCAATTTATACATATATCAAACATATACTAAAAATCGAAATGAAATGGAATTGAGAAATATCAACAGTATGCACAGGTTACGTTCGGTCAGATTTATACTATCGTGTTCTTTTTACAGCAGTCTGAGTGGTCCTGAGTTCAATTCAGAGTCGTACAGACAATAAATATAGTTAACTTCCTGTTTTACGATCCACTTTCGGAGTTCCATTATCTTAACCTAAAAATACCCAGGTCTGATTGGGTCTGCTCCGAGATAGACCCAGAACAGACAAAACAAACAATATTATAAATTAACATGTCATTTCCATGGTCGAAGTACTTCGACCATGGTCATTTCTCGCTCCTAGCGTCATGATTCCAACATGGCCACGGCGACTACTCAGAGGCAACTTAAACAAAAAATATATTTCTGCAACTAATAAAACTTGAAATATATACACATACACACACAATGCAATATTATAATTAACATAATATGAATATAATATTAATAATATCTACTATTAATTGTCAATATTACCGCAACTTTTCCATCTATAAAGAAGATATTCTTGTTATACTCATGATACATATATTTGCATTACACTATCGTTTATTATATATAATATTATTTCAGAAGCAAAAAATGTAAAGTAAAATTTTTTTCGAAACAATAATGTTATTATTGTATATCGCTATTACTATTTCTTTTCGATTATTAATTCATATTTATAATATGTTTTTATGTACGTTAAATATTTTGCAATAAAATTAAAAATATTTTATTCACAGTTTTAATATAATCAAATTGGTAAATATAATATCCTAAAATATAAAACAAAGTATACAATAAAAAAAATAACATACAGATCATATAATCACTGCACCATGATGTTCAACACAATTGCACATCTTCCCAGTTCTATGAAAGTTATTTAATGTTATCCTGAAGATCCATGAGCGATTGAAATACTGTATATCCCTTTTAATCCTCAAGCACATAAAATATCAATTCAAGCACTGTATGTGCATCCTGACTGCTTTGCACAGCTTTATGTAAAACTTGAATTAATTCATTGTCTAAACTTTTCATATATATTGGCGGTAATTTTGTACCTTCACTTCCAGCTTCATATCCCACCTACATATACATATATACATTTAACATAAAATACAATCTTAAACAAAGTGAATTATATGAACTAGAGCCATATTTACGTTATCTGGATGAATTGTTGTCCGTACACCGAGCTTTGTTAAACCTGCTGTTGCCAGAAGGTCCAGTAATTTGACTAATGCTGCACATGTTGCTTTTGCTATACTGCCAGATAGTTTATTTATATCTACAGGATCGTTCACGCCACTCAAATGATCATCTGACTTTTAAAATAATATTATTTTACTAATATAGTTTATATATATATATTTTACTAATATAAATATATATTACATATATATATATTTATTCAAAATACTTTTCTGTAACAGATACATACTTTTAAAATAAATACTTCTGTCCAGCGTATAAATCGGGTTGCACCTTTGTAATCAATTCCATTATGTACTCTAATAGATGGTATACCATCCATTAATTGTCCATCAATAGGACTTTTAACACTGATAATAAAAAAAAACTGTATATTTAATGTGTTTAATAATGAAGCAAGAGTATGAAAGAGAGTTCTAATATACAATATTACATAAATATATTAATATATTGCATGTTGAAAGATTTATACTCGTCCACGTGTAAATGCGTGCGTGTGAGGAAGAGAGAAAAGAAATGGAAACAAAAGGAGATAAATAAGGAGAAAAGAAGAGTGAAGAGAGAGGGAGTGGGGAGAGAAGTGAGAAAGGAAAGATCGAAAAGCAAGAAAGAGGGGAGAAAAATAAGCATCGACAAAATTTGTGCAGATATCTTAATCTAATAAGTATGATAACAATGATTAAAATTTATCGAAAAAATTTACCCCAGATTAAACAGCGTATCATTATCGACCCATTTTATGTTTACAATCTCGTCTGGTTCCAATGCTCCCTGGCGTCCACAACCAATTGAAAAATCTTGCATATTTTTTAGAGCAGCTTTCAAAGCTTCCATTTTCTCTGGCATTATTTCTACCATTAATCCATCCTCAACAATACTGGATTTGGCAGAGAGACCCATAGAAGATTTTAGAGCACCATTGATGACGATGAAACTGGCACCAGTAACTATATGATAGAAAAATGATAAACTTTACATATTATTATATCAGTCGCTTATAAACCTCTCCTACCTGTTCTTGGTTTGTTGTGAATGTTTATTGCTTGCGTTTGATAACTGCTCTCATCACCAGTATTTGTTTGTATGCAAACTAAATGTGAATCAGCAGTTATACTAAAATTTGAAGCGTAAGCTAAGACATGATCGTTCGAATTATGAAGTCCTTTTATGACTTGGTCGTATCGATTTCTGGGAAACATAACGTCTGTTGTACGATTTTTAAGATGAATTGTTAAGCCTCTCACTCCTGGCAAAGTATATCCGAAATTTCTAAAATCTGCTAATACTTTCATAACAGTGTGTCCAATTTCGAAATATAACGCATTTCGAAAACGAACAGACACCAATGGGCAAGGATAATAACGATATTCTGCTCCAAGACGTAAAAGTAACCTTAATGGAAATATTTTAGCCCATGGAGTTTCCCATCTAAAATGAATAGATAGAAGTGAAATTTTACAATCATCAAATAAATGGCAGACAAAATAAATTGCAAAATGTTTGAATAAATATAATCTTTTCAACATATACATACTGTTAATTGCACTTCATTAACCATGCATGATTCACATCTGTTCCCTTTAAGCCTGTATCACAGTACGCATAGTAGCATGGTACAATGCGTAGTGTGATACAAACTTTAATTTTTTCTTGTTATCAGAAAAATATTCAGAATGTATACATAATAGATACACACATACAGTATAGAACCACACATTTAGATAAAATATAAATCCCAATACATAATTGTGTTATATTTCGAAACTGTTATATTTACCTGTGAACCAACAGACCAATCAAGAAAGGTGCAGGTGGCAAAATAATCTTTTGTAAGCATTGCAATGTTTGACGAATAAAAAGAAATCCCGCATGCTCGCGTGAACCTAATAATAGGTTTGTTCCTTGATATACTGAAAAGCCGAGTTCCGTCACTGTATTACCTAGAAAAGCAAATTCGAAATAATTAGTTTGCACAATACAAGTACGAATATTACTGTTATTAAGATATCAACTATAGGTGCGTTCGATACTAAAGGGAAACACTGTTAGTGTTGAGTGCCTTCTAACAAGTGACACAGATGACACGATGTGACACAGTGCAGTATCAGTACATTCTTGTTATTCGCCAATGTTAAACAAGGATAAGATGATCACTGTGTTGTACTGTCGCTTGTTGGAAGGCACACGCTATTTGTGTGCATTCTATTCTTGTTTCATGTCTGATAAACGATGAAGATAGAATGACTCAAATAGCGCTAACAGCGTCTCCTCAAAGCCTACTGCGTACCTCGCAGATATCAATTGACATATATATAGGCATACGAAATATTACCTTTAATAGCTTCAAGATATAATTGATTAATGTATATGAGAAGATCTTTTGGAATCCGTGTTTCATCTGGCAAAACTTCAACTAATAAAATAATTTCATCCTGACCAATGCAAGCAAGACCTCTTGATGTCACATTCCAGCAGATCTTGTTTACGCAGCAATTTACTACAGATTATATAAATAAGATTCTTACACAAAAATACGTATACTGGCAACACAATTTCTTTATACTTACAATTGGTTATTTTTACATATGCATAAAGATTACGATTAATTGCGAACATTACTGACGGTTCACATTCGTTTTTCAGCGTTTTATAAAGCACACTTTCGTCCATAGGTGGATGGTACGTAATTTCTGTTTATAATAAAGAAAAAGAAAATAAAGTGACACATAGGTGACACGAGTTACTATAATTGCAAAATTTTTATATAATATGACATCCTTACGGCCTTTGTGTATCGTGACAGTCGGAGGCAATAAATTAGGATCATGTGGTATATAACTATTGGTCGTACTGTCTAAAGGAGGATGATTTTGCCTTCTCGTTGCAGTGTCAGTCAACACAGACCCCGATGCATAAATCCGTTTATTTCCCTGCTTACGGTACGGTGGTTTTGGGTCCCAACACGTGTCTAACTCTGTCAGGTCACAGCCAGGCCTTATTCCTGTTTTAGTTATAGGTGCGTAAAAATAAAACAAACAGGAGAGGCTAGGGAAGGGAATGTTGACAAACATACTGGCATGTTTCAGAGAGGAAAAATAAACAACTAATAATTTTGTACTAAATGTATTGGATTAATAATTTTATATAGGATTTATATTGGATAAAGGAATAACAAAAATAAAAAATAAAACGAAAAATATAATGCAGAAAAAATGTGTATATGATTTTGAAAATAACTGTACCTTTAAGAAGTAAATAATAACCAATATATGCGTACAACTCGCGCGTAATAAAAAAAATTTGACATTTTTTTATTATTGTATGGAACATTTTGACAGAAATGACAGAATATCAAACTTATCTATTCTGTAGAATAATTGTGCATAATAAATTGTATTATACTCGACCTGTTATACGTACGTATTGTAAATTCATGTGTGAGCCATTAGAATTTATATGTATAACAGTTGTAATCAATACGAAATATGTAAAAATCTGCACGTTATACAATGTAACATAGACACACACATACACGAAAGTATTCAAACGCTCACATTTTTAACATTCAATGACATGAAATATTAAATTGAAATCTTTTAAAACAATATGATATACACAAAAAAGGACAAGTCTTATGATTTTACAAATAAAATTAGAAAATAATTTAACGATATGTTCAGTTTTTATAATATATTTATTATAAACACGCATCATAGGTGACTCAAAAGTATATTCGAACGGTACAATTAATAATTATTTAAATTAGATAATCCACACACAAAGTCTTAATAATTAGTTGATCCGTCTTTTACTTTTATTAGCTCTAAGACAATTTTCCATTAACTAAACTTCAAAATTACATTTGTGTATATTGATTATCATATATCAATAATATTCCGTTTTAACGCTTCTTTTTCTCGAAGTAATAACTGTATTTCTTAAGCATCTTTCTACTCATTCCACAAGTGCTCAATAAAATTTAAATCAAGATTTTGGTGGACGTGGCAATATGTGTGATGTTATACAGTACCCATTCTTTGACAATTTTCGTTGAATGCTTCGGATCATTGTCTGATTGGAAACAATAAATACTTGATAGATTCAATTTTGACACACTGTCTTTTAAATAGTCTTGTAAAATTGTTAAATACTTCAGTTTGTCTAAGATTCCATCGATGAACACAAGATTCCCCATTTCATTAGCTGTCATACAACCCCATTACAAATTCATTATGTTGGCTATAAATTTCTCGATTCTAATTGCGTATTTTGTTTTCTCCAAAATATTGTATTTACTTTCGTCTGAAAATAATATGTATCCCAAAATGAATTGTTTTTGTTAATAAATCTTTAGCAAATTTTAAACGTAGAATTTTTTTTATTTTTCTTGTCAATATATAGTTTTCTTTTTGAAATTCGTGCACGTGAACTTTGCAATAATCGTCAATATAATTCTAGATGCATCATACTTCTTTGTGATTTAGAAGTAAAAGAATCTTGTTTGATTTTCTGTATAATCGTTTTTTCTTTTTTCACAATCAACTTCTTGGTCGCACACAATGATGCTTATTTGTAATAACTGCCTTGCATATTAATTTTTTAAATAATATAATAAACAGTGAACTTATTCCTTTATACAAGTCTTGCAATTTTATTGTATGATTTGTTTTCTTATAATTCTCACAATTTCTTATAATTCTTATAAATTCTTTACTAATAATTCTTTTTAGTAAAAAGATAGGATACTAATAATTCTTTTATTGATTTGCTTGTTTTAATTTCTTTCCGATTTCGTTGTATTAATAATAAAAATTGCAAAAAAATCTTGAGCAGTGCTTCCCTCGAACTAGCTAGTGAACTAAGCAATATTTATTTACATTCTGCGGAAACTTCAGAAAACTTGTCTGTTATGAACGTTCCGCAGTTTTTTTGTAAGCCATGTATGGTGCGTGTTTAAAATAAATGTATTAGAAATAAGCATCGTTAAATTATTTTCTAATTTCACTTATGTTATCTTAAAACTTACTTTTCATTATAAATATATTATTTTAAATGCTTTAATTTGATGTACATATTTTATTCTTTAAATATTAAAAATACTTTCGTGTGTGTGCATATGTGAATATTTCTCAGGTAATAAAATATTGATAGTTAGTTAACAAATTGTACCACAATTTAGCGCAAAATTGGTGACATACTTGTCGACAAAATCGAATAGCAGACTGTTGTCAGAAACTAGGTAGATTCGCTTAAGGAAATAATTTTAAAGTTTTATTAAAAGATATTAATATATAAGGTGTCCTAAATTTACAAAATCACCTCTCGTGAGTATGTAAAGCAGATTAAACTGAGTTAAAAACTTATCTACCATTTTGCAATTTATGTAAAATATTCTATATAGAGCCCAAAAAATTTTAAATACCAGAAATATATATAGACGCCATTAGATTAGTCACTAAATATTTGCAGGACTGCCGTTAGGTGGTCCTACAAGTATATAGTGACAAACACAGATTCTGCTTGATTTCTATCAATAATCTACATATAATAATTGCATTTGGCATATCTAATCAATTTTTGTCAACAATTTGTTATCAGAATATACTACAAATGTTTCTTTTATCAGTAGTTTGTCGTTCAATTTTGTTTGCAAATTCTGTTCCATTTCTTTCTGCCAGTTGGTCAACAGCGTTGTATGTCTAATCAATAGATTAATTCTATTACCATTCTACTAACATAGTTTACAACAAGTACTTCAAATAAATAGTTCTATTTTTGACAGACTTGACTCTATCTGGATTTATTATAAAATAGATAACTATTTTAAAAATATTTAGAATTAATAAGAGAAGAAGAGAAAGAGAAAAAAGAAAACATTAAGAACATCAATAATATTAATATAATTGTAAATAATGATTACCTACCATCACTGAACATTACAGATTTTTGTCCTTCTGCACGATGTTTTGAACCCTCTCTCTTTAGAACACCCACAGGTACCATCACCGTTGGTGGTGGCGGCAAACCGCCAGCTAACTGTTGCAAGGGTGGTATAGTTGAACAGTACTCCATGGGATTATTTGGATTAGGCTGTCTCCCCTATAACCATTTGTTGAATACTTCTAATATCAACATTTGTTCAATTCTTCAGCAAACACATTTAGACAGACATATAAAAATAAATATAATTCTTTTCTATATAATTAATATATCTTTACAATAATGTTGGTAAGAGAAATCATTGTGGCTCTTCATAGATAGAACGATAGAAAAAAATTAAAAAAATAGATTAAAAAAAATTTTTAATACTATATTTTGATATGAAGATTATTTTTAATATTTTAAAATAATTATAAATATAAAAGTTATCAACCAAAATATAAGTTATAATTATGTATTATAAATCATAATTATGTATTAAGTCATAATTGTAAATATAAGTTACAAATTATATTAAATTATTAAAATTGTTTTAAGTATTTTAGACATTTGTTGATATATATGCATAGTGCTATTTTGAAACTTTAAAATAATTTTGACTTTTCTTGTTAAAAAAATTTTTTAAATTTTTTTAATACACGTTGTAGTCGATAAAAAAATTAATATTCACCTTTCTTTTTGACTATCAATGTTTAAAAAATTGTTCGGACATTATGCTAAACATCCTGTATACAAAATGTCCCGAAATTCGAGAACAATATTATTTCAACTTGTATACTTGTAAAACTTCATAGAAAATTAAGTAACATAAGTGTAAGCCATTTTTCTTTCCGTAATATAGTTTTTTAAGTATAAGCGTTTAATGTTTGACTAATCATAAACGTGATTTAAAAATCATCTGTCTGTGTGATAGTATGCGTACAGCGATTTTGTTTAGTATCTAATATCATTGCACGTACGTCACATGGATAGATAACTTCTTCTAACAACGCGGGAAAAATGTAATAGTATAAGTAGTTACATAAAAGTATTTCTAATCTAATTCAATTTGCATTAGATTAAATACACACATTTATATATTTTTACATACATTAATGACTATCTTACCATTCCCTATAAAAAATAAAAGCATTACAATAATTAAAATACTAAAATTTCTAATTACCAAAATATTCATTAAATTATTTTTGATACATATAAATTGTTTGCATAAAAAAAAGTAAGATATAAAATTTAATCAGAAGTATTCAACAAGGTGTTATGGGTATTCAATTAGACTTATATTTATTTAATCCTTAAAAAGTGACCATCACTTGGTGGAATTCAAGTCATAAGATTTGCTAATATGAATAGCTTTTGCTTTTAATATTTATTAACCTTTAAAGGGCAGGAATCTATTTTTTTAATTTTACAAATTTTCCTTGAGTGAGATTCTTATAATTCAATATTTTTTATTGTATTTCTTGCCTTAAAATATGACACTGTTTTAGCATTAACGGCTTTTCTGTCCTGTAAAGGTTAACAAATGAGCAATTCTTTCAAAGAGGCTTCTACAACTCTTTTTACAGCTATAGTTTTGATCCATAGCTGTTGATAAAAAAATTAATCTATAAATAAATGACATACTTGTACGGAATTAGCATCGCTACAATCGGTATACGAATTATAGCCAGCTGACCAATCACCTATTCCCTGTTCGTTCTCTGCTGTAAAATCAACAATAAAATATTTAGTAAATATAATAAAGTATGAAAATATAATAAACATAAAAATGAAAATTTAACATATTTTTAACATAGAATTTTTTGTACTACAAATTCGATTATCTTGATTTTGCTTAGCATGTTATAATATATTAATAATAATAAAAATTATTATGAATTATTTATTATAAATTTTCTTCTATATACAAGATATATATTTAATAATTGTTCAATCAAATTAATCAATTCAATTATTCCGAAACGATTATCTTAAAAGTGTAAAACAATAAAAGTAAAACAGTAATAGTAAAACAAAAATAACAATAGTAAAAAAAATAACAATAATAGTAAAACAATTGATTTTAAAAAAATTGTATTTATATATATGTGTGTGTGTGTGTGTGTGGTGTGTTTCTATTGTTAAAAAATTGAATAACTAAAAAAGAATATATTATTTAAATTTTTTTAAAGACTGCCCCGTTTTAATTCAAGAATACCATAATTTTTAAATAATTATATTGGAATATCTTGTATGTATATGTAGATTATTTCTCCTTACCTTTTGTGAGTAGATGATAACACGAGACGCAAACACGGGAATCAATATTTCCTTGATATTCTAATCTGTATTTCATATTGCAACATTTGTTACACAGTACCTGTAAAATGTATTGTAAATTTCAATTAATTTATAAAAAATGATATTGCGTAATATATCAATCAATAAATAAAATAACGTTTGTCTTTATTTTTGAAATTCAATAAATACGTACTTTACCGCAAGCACGACAATGATGACGTCTTTTAAGCACAGTAAATTTAACATCGCATAACATACAACTAGGTGCATCACTATCTGGAACCCAAAATGGAGGTTGTTTTCCCAATACTGTATTACATTCAACTAAAGAATTATCAGAAACATCTGACGAAGCACCACGATCTTCATCAACGACATCAATTTCTGAGTGTTCTGGTACCTCTGGTGCAGTACTCGAAGATTCTGTTATAACATTTATTTTTCAACATGAAAATTATATATTTGTATTGTATATTTTAAATAAAAAATGATTCAGGAAATTTTGGCTCAATTTTAGATCAGAATTAGCACAATATAATGAGAGAGAGAGGGGGGGGGGGGGGGAGAGAGAGGAGTGTCCTCTTTTTCAGAAACACCCTATATATACATAATATTAAATTTAACTGTAAAAATATGGGACTATTTATATAACATTAGAAACTAAAAAATAAAATATTAAAGTAACGTACCGAACGTATGAGAATCATTTTTATCATGTGTCAATACAATATCTAATGTCTGGGGACGGATCGGTTTTTCGGATTCTTGATCATTTCCTTTTGTATGAGTATCACTAGTTATAGATATAGTTTCCATCTTGGATATGTTCTCATTGTCATCTATGCTGGTCTCATGTACTACAAAAACATCTTTATTATTCTCCGTAATATCATGTGTACAGTGTATTTTCTTTTCACAATCTTTGTTTTGTAATAAATTTGATGAAGTACCGCTGTTGTAATCTTGTGATAGAATGTCTTTGTTAGTACCTGGTTGTAATTTCTTTACTATATTATTACTACACAACTGTTCTCCAATATTTTCAAATTTCGATGTAGTATTCTCTTGAACAGCGATACATGTAGTTTGTGAGATATTCTCTTGTATTGCTACATCATGACCGATTACTTCAATTACATGTTTATCTTTTGTCGTTTTGTCATTATTTTTTATACATTTTGCTTCATTACTTTTTAAGTCAACTTTTACTGTATTATTACATTTTACATCTATTATATTTTTATTACACATATCCGTATTATAATCAATTACAGGAAATTTTTTCGTCTTCTGAAATTCCTCCTGTGATATTTTCGGAAGTTCGCCTATTACAATTTTCTCGAATATCGGCGCTTCATTGACATCTTCATCATCTGGTTGACAATGACTGGCATTCGTTTCTTTATCTCTTTTCGATTCATACGATTGTGATAACCAGGTATTATCCGAAAGTGATATATTGTCAGTCTCAGATCTTTCTTCTTTCTCTAAGTCTAATAAATATTGATTTAATTCTTCTTCAGAAAAGTCATCACTGATACCAGTTGTACATACATTAGAGAAAGTGTCATTTTTAGTTGTTTCTATATTATTATCTTGATTTTCGCTGCTTGTTATATTTTTCCTTTTAGTCTCCACTATGCTTCCTTTATTTTCAACAAATGTATATTTATCGATGGAATTTCTCCTATCTAAGTCTAACTGCTTTTGTTTGTTAATGATACTATCAGAATTTTCTTTAAACGTATCATTAACTATGACCTTTTTAGTTACATCTTCTTTGTCACTAGACAATTTTGTATCTGTTACATCATTAGGATTCGAGATGGCCGTATTTGGTGCAGAAATTATAGAATTATTTTCTTCAGACTGTATTGGAATCGGGTGATGAAACATAATATTGTGCATTGTATTATCCTGTTTGTTATTTATTTCAATTTTCACAAACTTACTCAATTCCATCGGTAAAATATTTTTATGGTCCAAAATATTCTTGTCGATCGTGTTAATTACTTCTTTCTCCGTTGAAATTGGAGAAAGTTCATTAATAGCCATATCTTTGCTCGATCTAAAATCTTTTTCCACTATATCATCTGTGGATCTTTCAGATAAATCGTCTGCTTTATCTAATATAGGTTCAACATAATTTAAACTTCCAGTAGGAGCATTAATATATTCGTTCAAACTATTAAACACATTGCTGATACTAGGTTTGAAATTTGATTGATTTAATTTTTTGTCGTATCTATCGCCATCTTTCGGATCACTACATGTATTCTGTTGTTCCTGCATTGAGTTTTGTGATGTATTATTATACATCGTTGAAGACACTTCAGAATCAGTATAAGTATGAACACGTGATTTCTGTCCAATTGTGATATCATTGATACGATCATGTGTATAGAAATTATTTACGGGTTCTATATTCTCCGATATAAAAACTATATTCTTTTCAGCTAATGAATATTTGGAGTCAATGTCTATTGGTCGAGTATCTCTATAATTTTCAACAGATGGTACTACATCGATGGTTACGCCTTTTTCAGGATTAAAGTTACATATTTTTGAAACTACAGATTCATTAGTATGCTTCTCCACAGCTGAAGCTTTGATCGTAGAAGTTGCAACTGACGCTATTTGCTCTGCACAATCTGTAAATAATTGTATAAAATTGTGTATTAACTAAAATTTTTATTTAAAACAGTTTATCTGCAATATACACTACACATAACAATTAGGGGATTATTTCAAAACCTGCAAATTTTTCTGATCTTTAAAAGCTGTATTTCAGTTTCCAGATAAAAAAAGTTTTTTAAAAAATGTTTATTTTTTATAAAATTTTTCGGAAATCAAATATTTTTTTGACAGTTCTAGTAGCCTCCTCAAAGAGATCTATTGATCGGATCAAAACGCTAAAATAAAGGATAAAAAAGTTATAACCTTTTAAAGTTTCGGAATTGTGAAGTAGTTTATCCACCCTACCTGATACTTCAAATGGATACTTTTCACTGCTTTAATTGATGGAATTCTTTTTAAAACTGATATCTAGAACTCTTCAGGAGGCAATCAGAACTCTGCTTAGTTTTTTCAAATCTTGAAAAAATGAAACCAGCTTCACAGAAGTCCTTGATTTTTTTAATACTAGTTTTAGGTTTTAAGTTTTTCTATGTGCCAAAGCCTTTATTATAGAAAGTCCATAATATTAAAATTAACCAAGTGGTTACAAATAACTACGTATACTTGCAAATAAAAATTTATGCTTCACTTTGTGTGTATGTACATATATATATATATATGATATCTTAAAGAGAATTCTCCAGGGGTTGGGCACGCATTAAAAGCCCAAGACACAATGCGAGGGAATAGCGATAGTAGTAAAACAGATCACTCTAGATTACTTATTTTATTATAATATTCTAATTTATTTATTTTTTATAAATTTTTTTATTAATTTTTCTTTAATTTCAAAATTGTTAAGCTTAAAATATTTATATTATTGCATAGATATTGCTACCCATACTGGAATTAAAAACACTATTGTTGTTATGAATAGACATCGGATTCTTATTGAATTTCATATTTTTTTAAAAAGTAAATTGGAAAGCAACATCAAAATAGAAGTTAGTCTTATTGTAAAAGCATTCTAAAAGTACATATTTATTTGTATATATTGTGCATATGTAATATTTGTGCATGTTTACAAAAAATATTTGGATAAATAATTTTGTTTTGTTATAAAATTAAATAGAACACTATATATAATATTGTATCTTAACATAATATTATATCTCAAAGCATAAACACAATCTCAATTTCAGTTAATTTTGACTTGTACTGGTCTCTGTCCTTAAAGACAAGGAGAAATGGTTGAACTCAGTGCAACTTTTTTGCATCAGTTTTGTCAATGAAACATAAGAGCATCTTTCACCAATTTCTGATTAAATTAATCGACAATTAATTCACAGAAGTGCCAATAGCAATTTAATTAAATCTCTTCTCTCTTCCTCTTTTGAGATAACCAATGTTTATTAGTTCTCATGTTGGCAATGGTGATGATTGAGTTAACCATCAATTAATCGGAGTTGGTAAAAGAGGCCCTAAACACTGAAAATACGTGAACTGGTTTTAAGTTTTAACAGTGAAATAATACAATTGTACTCACAAGGGATCAGTTGAAATTGTCTCTCACCGATTTCGATGAGCTTTGAATATGTTGTAGAGCATCAAAAATGGATTTTTTCGTTTTCAGCGAATATCTTCGAAATTATGCCGCGTATGAAAAAATATTTTATACAAGTTTTACAGTATTTTATGCTGTATATAATAGCGTGTTTATTTTTTTAAATGGAGGTGGGGGTTAATTAAAAAATTTGATTTAAAAAAACTGAATACACTATTATATACAGCATAAAATATTGTAAAATTTTTGTATAAAATATTTTTTCATACACAGCATAGTTTTGAAGATATTCACTAAAAACGAAAAAATCCATTTCTTTTAAGGTGTTTCACTCCCTAAATCTCGAGATAAACCGCTATAAGAAATATAGGTCGAATATTTTTTGATGCTCTACAACATATCCAAAGTGCATCGAAATCAATGAAGGACAGTTCCGACCATTCTTTTGTTAGTGTATATCAGTGTTGTACTAGTTCTCCCACAATGGAAAATGCAATTTTATTTTTTAATTTATTTGTCAAAAACATCTTTAGTTTCATAATTTACTTTTGCAATCAGAAAATCACCATATTAAATCTGTCACTTAAATTTTAAATTTTTTATGTCAAATTTGAATTTAATACAAACCCAAAAATCTTTTATAATAAATCTTTAAAATATTCATCAACTTTTAAATATTGGTCATTGTAGAAAACTATTATGATAACTAAATTACTATTATATTTTGAGAACAAGAAAAATAAAATAAATTATAATAAATCTTACATAAAAGGAAAAGCTACACGACTTTAAAAATAGACCCCCTTAACTTTCAAAGATTAAACTTCAAGTTTCTAATATATATTTTTCATTTGAAAAAAAGAGGAAGTGTATTTTTTATTGAAATACACAAATTCCTATTAAAAATTTATTTCAAATATACTTTCTTATTTAAACCTAAACAAATATAGAAAATATAATATATTTATGATAAAGCTCAATAAGTATTAAACAACTAATATAATGAAATAAGGGCAATGAGCCAATTTTCGTTAAAATCTTTAAATCAATCTATTGCGAAGAATATCACGTAATTTTCATGATATTCTTCGCAATATATTAGTTGATTTGAAAATATATTTTTTAAAATATAAACTTAAAAAACTTTAAATATATAAAGGTTTTTCCTAAAACTTATTTAAATTAATTTTCATCAAAAATGTATACCTTCGTTGAACTCAAAGTCATTGAGGACTTTGTCTAAGTCGATCATAAATTTCTCCATGATATCACAATGTGTTTCCAATCGCTTTTTCACTAAATAAATTGAGCAGTTCTATCCAACTTTCATTAATCGTATATATAATTCCATTAACATTAATTGATATCAATAACCTCCATAATCGAAATACAATTTTCAATAATCAGTATAATGTAATATGTACGATTCACGTTTTAACAATTAACGCATGTTCCTGGAATCTGCTTTAACTTGTTTCTTAACAAGAAAACAGATTATACTAATACTCTGCATCAAATGTAATATATGCGTGACTCAAACTCGTTCCGTTCAACAATCGTCGAACTCCATTCTTGAGACATGACACTGTCTTGAAAAAAATTGAGCACGTCGCGATATCGAAATAAATCGGAAACACTTTGACTTCGTTTTTAAAATGACTTACGAAACGATATAACAATTGTATCGTCTTACGTATGTATATACGCATGTGGCATATACTACATATATTCTGACTATCATATGACGAAACTAGGGCTGCGACCTGTGTTCTCCGTTGACTGTGTTCAGAAACGTTTAGGCTGCGCAGTGCTTTTTATTAAGCGTCGTCTACAATACACGTTAAGGTGAATTCACATACAAGCGTCAAGCAGCAACCAATCAGCGAGGCGATATGGCTAAACAGCCTATAAGCTTTCTAGCCATTGTACCAGAATGTTCGTCAGAAACTCTAGGGGGCCTCTTTTAGGACCTCTTTCACCAGCGCCGATTAACTTAATCGACGATTAGTCCATTGGAATTGACCAATTGCGTTTGTCGTCAAAACTAAATGATAAATGCGATTGGTCAATTCCAATGGATTGCTTTTTTTCTTTTACGCAAAAGCATGGCTCTCATTGGCTATCGCTCGCCGCTTCACCGCTGCGCCGCTCTGGTCTGTAGGCTCCTTAAGGTCGGAATCAGATTACGCATTGAAAATTAAGATTAAAGATAGAAAGATAGATCGATATTCATAGTCAGTCTTATATTCAAGACCGTCTTAAGTTCAGTCTTGAGGAGTTACGAACCAATCAGAGGGCCGCTTTAGCATCTGACACTCTTGAAATAAGAACCGACTATGAATACCGGCCTTAATTTTGGCTAATCTCAAATTAATAAGAGTTAAAATTTCTTTATCCTCATTGGTCAAATTTCAATTTTCAATCTTCAATCTCAATTTTCAATGCGTAGTCTGATTCCGGCCTAACAGATAGTCTTGTAATTTTTAAAAGTATAAACGACAAGACTGTTATATATTACATAAAATAAATATTTTTTTCTGCATAAATAAATTACTTTATTTATTCTCTACCTATTTATTTTTTGTTAAAAATTTTGAAGCATTAATTTTATTATTTGTATTTAAATTTAATTGTTATTAAAGTTTTTTAATTTTGTAATATTTTTTATAAATTTTATATATTTTTAATATATTAATTTTTATATTTTTAATATATTTATTATATAATAATATTAATTTGTTACTTTTCATTTTATGAAAGACATTTACAACGTATTTTATTATTATTTTACATTTACAACGTTTTTTTTTACATAAAAGTTGTTATAAAAAATATTTAATAATGTTAACATAAGTTAAATAATAATAAAAATAAAAATTATAATTGATTCTACTTTAATTTTTACGAAATTATTAATTTTTACAAATTTGGATTTAAAGAAATTTGCAAGAATGGATGATAAATGTCGGACCAATTAAAAACCGGAGAGAAAGTACCAGACTCTTATTAGAGGATCTCTCTCGTACTCAATCATAAAACGGTTGCAAAACTATTGAGTTCTGAACGCAGCCATAAGTATTATATATATACATACAGGAACCTCCGCTCTGTCTAATCTTTAGTTTCAGATTTAAGTGTGTTGTGATATTTGGTAGAATTGAATTTGTGTTCTTCGTAGTTAATCTAAAATTTGACATCAATATACACAACAATATTAATAATATTATTGAGCAGCGCATAGAAATATGCAAAACATAAAGACAGTTTATCAAAAAATGTTAAGAAAATTTCCTATGGGCACACAAGCAGTACAGGCTGGTAATTAACAGTTTATTATAGATAATTAACAGTTTATTATACATGATACGCAAAATAAAATGCGCGCACGTACACGCATACACATTTATATTTACTATATTTTAGATAAAAGTTCATTTCAGTTTGTTTTAGGTTTATCTTGTGTTTTGATGAAATTATATTTATATTATAGCTGAGTTTCATTTAATGCTCGCAACGCTCGCAAACATTGTTTGTCCTTGTTTAACATTTAATAAACAAGAATAAAATGATTTTACGAGTGTTGTAAGCGTTAAATGGAACGCAACCTAAATATGTCTTTTATGTAAAAACAAAAGATTGAGAAACAAAAATTGCCACTAGTGTTATTCTAAAAGACTACTAAATTAGTAATTGTTAAAAGTGACATATTTAAGGTTAAGATATAATTCATAATCATAAAATAATCGTGATGAAATAAAATAATACAAGCATGCGCTAAGCTTGGATCATAATAGAAATAACGTACGAAATATATATAAAATGTGTTTATCTGCATTCAAATAAGTTATTAAAAATGTAATAGAATATGAATTGCACTGCAAATTTGATATACTTAATCGATGCGTTTTTATTTGAAAGCACAGAACTTGTAAAAAATTTTGGCGATCTTGCTTTGTGAATCGATGTTATAACTTCGGCGTAAAGCGTGCCGTGTATGATAAACGTAGTGAATAACTGACTGTTTTCGCGAGAAAATAGAATTTCCACTATGTCGCGTATAGCCATATTTTAGCCAGCCGAAGTGATCCGAAGACCTGTTCTTTTTCTCTGCACTGTGCCCACAGTGCAATAAGTTTAAAGGCATAAAGAGCAGTCCATTATCTATGTCTTTGAATAAGTTGAAGTGAAACATATATACGTTTGTTTCACTTCAATTTATTGCACTGTCTGAACTGGTGCACACAGTGTAGGCAAAAAGAACAAGCCTCGAGTGTAACCGAGATTGCACGGATGTGACGTAAGCTGGCTGCTGCTCAACAAAAGCTTTCTAAATTCGTCCACCGGATAAGCATACCCTTGTATTTATACAATGATATTGAGTCTGTTTTTTGTTCCTGCACTGTCTGAACTAGTACACACGGTGTAATAAATTGAAATGAAACAAATATACATTTGTTTCATTTTACTTGATCTATGTATCAAGTGCTCGGTGTAAACTAATAGCGTTTTCTCTTGGCTGCACCAGTGCAACACTCAGCTGAACTTTTGCACTAGTTTATCTTTCTTCCTTTTCTCTCCAGGAGAAGGGAAAAGGAAAAAAGATGAACTGGTGCAACCACCCTACACTGGTGCAGCCAAGAGAAAACGCTATAAGGCTAGGTCCACAATCTCGCTTTAAGAAACCCTAAGCCGTAAGTAGTAAGCGAATTGACTAATCACAGTAGAGGCTATAACTTAAGTAGTAGCAAATCCACAACGTAAGGGCTGAGCACAAGCACTGCCGTAATATTTTACGACAATTTAAGTTGTAGACGTAAATAACGCACAAGCTTTGGCATATCGGCGTATGACGTGTTTATGTACATTATTGACATATCTTTCGATAGCGTGCGTAAACACGTCATACGCCGATACGTCAAAGCTTGTGCGTTATTTACGTCTACAACTTAAATTGTCGTAAAATGTTACGGCAGTACTTGTGCTCAGCCCTTAATTTCCTTACTGCTTACTGTCTTAAGTTTTTTGTGTGCCATAGCTTTAAGCCACTAATGCGAATTAGGGGGGTCCTACACATACCTTTCTGTAAGAGAGTAAGAAGTACTGTAAGAATTAGCCAATCAGAATTAAGAGTTCAAAAGAATTCTCGATTGTGAGCTAATTCTTACGATACGTCTTATGGTTATTGTTATGGAAGGTGTATGTGGGTTCCCTAAAGCTTTGGCACATAAAAAAACTTAAGACTTAAGCAGTAAGGAATTTAGGAATCCAACACGAATTTTCTGCGATTTACACGTTATGGTCTTACGATCTCTA
Source organism: Cyphomyrmex costatus (assembly GCF_001594065.2). Classification (NCBI taxonomy): domain Eukaryota; kingdom Metazoa; phylum Arthropoda; class Insecta; order Hymenoptera; family Formicidae; genus Cyphomyrmex; species Cyphomyrmex costatus. Next base: position 130,921 of record NW_017278534.1, read on the forward strand.
CTATGATGATCAGGCTGGGTCCACAATCTCGCTTTAAGAGGCCATAAGCCGTAAGAAATTGACCAATCACAGAAAATTATTTTTCTCGCATTCAACTATGATTGGTCAATTTCTTACGGCTTTACGGCTTACGGCCTCTTAAAGCAAGGTTGTGGACCCAGCCTCAATTCGCTTACTGCTTAAGTCTTACGTTTTAAATTTTTCTATGTGCCAAGGCCTTTAATTATAATTGCTGCTTTTCTGTTTCTGCTTTTCTATCTAAATGTGAACAAGTCCCTACATCTCTAGCTTTACTCTTTCCTCGCTCAAATTAAATCTCACATTCCATCCATATATTCATATCACGACTATAGCATAATATACATATAATATATGTATAAATATTATGTAAATTAATATGTTTATTTTTATAACAAATATAAATCTTTATAATTATACTAACAATAATTGAATATATTTTAGGAATATTAATGGGACTTGGTGATCAAATCGCACAGAATTTCATAGATAATTCGAAAACTATTGATTTTAAACGTACAATACAATTTGCGGGGATTGGTTTGTTCATTAGTGTAAGTAATTACAAATATTAGATATAGGCTCTGGATGTTCAAGCACGTTCACGGAGCGTGTGCATGGAGAATGAATCGATTACTCTTTTCACATTCGACTGATTTGATTACATACTATAGATATATACATTATGAACATGTTAGGAGCTATAAACTTATTGGCTATCGCGTCATATTTTACCGCGCGGTAAGCGTTTCCGCATCCAGCGTACAGAAAATATAAGGCTATGTTTCAAAATTGACTGCCAGACTGAAAATCTATATAGTTTACGTCACGAACACTATAGGTTTTCAGTACTGGCAGTCAATTTTGGAACAGTCAGTTTTGAGCAGTCAATAGGAAAACGGTGGAAGCAAAATTGTAAACCTAATATATCTATTATATTCGTGAGGTAATGCATAACACATAAGAATCAACCAATCAAAGTTTCTCTTCCGTGAAATAGAAAAAAAGAAAGCATTCTGATTGGTTGATTCTCTTATACACTATGCGTTATACCTAAAAATCTGTGCTAGCGATTGAATAGGTCATGCTCCAGCTAAATGTTGCTATATCACTTCAGCAAGTATTTGATTCATTCACGCGCGGAGCAGTTCTTAACATGATTATGCTCGAACGTCCAAACCCTAGTTATATATTATTTAATTGATACTTAAATATAGATCTGATATGTTGCTGTTTAGTCTTTCATATTATTTTGAAATAATTTAAAATATTTATAATTTAAGTAATATAAAATTTTACATAAGATGTAGCAACAAATATAAGTGTAATATGAACAGTAATAATATTAATAACTTATATATAGGGTCCAACGACAACAAAGTGGTACATGGTTTTAGATAAATACTTAGGTTCTAAAGGTTATTCTGTTGCAATTAAGAAAGTTGCTTGTGACCAATTGTTCTTCGCACCTACATTTATAGCAGTTTTACTAATCACTATTGGCATTTGCCAAGGGAAAGACATCAAAAAACTAAAAATTAAATTGGCCAATGAATATAGTGATATTTTAATAAATAATTACAAGGTAACAAATAGTATGTCAATATTCTTTTAATGATCGAATATTATTTGTTTGTTTTTTTTTCAGCTGTGGCCTATGGTACAACTTGTGAACTTTTCTCTGGTACCTTTACATTATCAAACACTAGTTGTACAGTCAGTTGCTTTATTGTGGAATAGCTATATTTCATATAGATCAAATTTTGATAAACAGGACGAATTTATATGAATACAACTGAGAGATAAATTAAAAATTATAATTATATTTATAAATATAAGGAATTATTATTTCATTTTATATTAGTAGCATGTATTATAGGAATTCGAAAGCATTTACTTCCTATATAATATTATTAAATTATGCAAAAATGAGAAATCATAATTTTTTCTTTAGTACATTAAAATAAATTCATACTTCTCCTAATTATCTTTCTTATACCTGATAAATAAAATATTCTAAAAACCTTTTCATATATTTTTTCTACTGAAAAAATCATGTAAGATGTCTTAATTTGTGGACTTGTTATGTCTATTTGTATAGCAAACATCGCGTCTGAGGTAGAGCTCCACTCCCCTCAGCCTATCAAATTAATAATTTCTAATTAACAACAAATAATGAGAAATTAATTGTTATATTGTAATTAAAAAAAATTTTTTTTTTCAAGTAATTTTTATTTGTGGCACATAATACGACCTACCTTGCGTAGGGGTCATCTATCTAATCTTTTCCGAATCTACTTTTTTTAGTATATTTTAGACTCAGTCATTTAGTAAAGATTTAATATGTAAAATGCATACGCATGTGGCCACAGAGCATACATACGTGATCCCAGTAATAGTTTTACCACAAAATATTTGTTAATATTTAAGTGTAGATTTATTTTGTAAATATTTTTGTGGTTTTAGATTACACAGATCAAGGATATACTTCAATACCTTGAAATCTCTAATATAAAGATAAAATATTGCAAGAGTACAGTTACGTTTATAGTCATTTAATGATACGCTTTTAAGAATACTCTCTATAATAATACATACGTGTACAAATAAAAATTCCACAAGAAGAAAGCAATCTAATCTAGATCATCTGTGTATTTATTCTGTCGCTCAATATCTACTTGTATTTAACGTATACACACTTTATCCTTCAATATAGATACTTTATAGCGTAACTCACATTTCTAGAGGATCTACAAAAATTATTTTTGAAACTATTATAACAAATATTAAAACACATTTGTGTCTGGTGCGGCAAAATTAATCAAAATTACTAGACGACAATCTGAAAACTGACAAAAACGCTACAATCAGCGCTGGCACCGTTATTTCTTACTGGCTCGTTCTGCTGTTTGGGCTTATTTGAATATCCTCTTGGACAACTTAGGCTGTACTTCTCTTATCTGTATGTCTTTGCCACGTGGAGCTATCATATATACGTCACTTACTATTCAATGTACATCACTCCATGGCGGAATAATGAAATAAAGTTCAAAAATTTCAATAGCTGGATCACTCTTTCAACGATTTTTGTTAGCTTCTATTATTTTAAGGTAAAAATTTTTAAATATTCTCCCTCAGTATCTAATATTATTTTATCTTTTAATACTTAACTTTTGTTTAATTGTATATCTAATTGTGAGAGCATTAAAGGAGTTTTGATAGACACTTACAAATTTATTATTATAGACAAATATAAATTAATAAAAATTTTTGAAGAAATTAATTTTAATGGTTTATATTATTATTTATTGTAGACAAGATATGTTTGGTAAAATTTGTATTTAAATTACTTTCCTAAATTAGCTTTTAAAATAACTTATTTTAATCTTATGTTTAAAATTCTTTACAAACAGAACTGATTAGTGTTCCAATAAACTATTTGACTATATAGTAACTGATGATATTTCATCAATTACTGATGCAGTGTCATCAGTTATTCATAGAGCTAATCAGTTTATTGGGATACAAATCATTTCTTATCATATAGGATACTAATCAGATTTCAATAACTTTATCTATATCATACTAATCTATACACATTGCAATACCGATTTTTATTCTAACATAATTATAATTTTTTTATGACAAATAATTGATTAATATGATTTTTTATAGGAATTAAAGATGTGTTTGCATGGGGTATGTTAAGTTAGCACCCCAACTATAGCACTCAGGAGTTCTGATTAGAGTTCCCACTTCCTTTTGACGAGACGAAGAGTTCCCTATAGTTAATAACAAGAGTTCCGCTCAATAAACATTTTTTTTACATTTTTTAAAAATGGGGTGCTAACTTTTTATCGAATTTCGAGGTGGAATAGTTCTGAGCGGCTTAATAGCTTCAATTTGCGATTGCCTAGAGTTCCTGATATATAAAAAAAATTTTCGTATAATAAAAAAACAATTGAAAATTTTTGAAAAATTAATTTTTAGATACAATAGTACTGATGATAATTCCTGCTTCTTTTTGACGATACGGAGAGTTCTCTATGATTTTTAATGACATATGCGCTTAATAATCATTTTTTAATAACTTTTAAAAATGGGGTGCTAACTTTTTAACGAAATTCAAGCATAGTTCTGATCAGCTTAACAGAAGTATTCACAAAATACCTAGAGTTCTTGATACATAAAAAACATTTTTGAAGAATAATAAAGTTTAAAAAAAATAGTAGAAATCTTCGAAAATTTTTTTGAGAGTACCGAGTAGTTCTGAGTTGCATTTCTTATAGTACTCGACGAGTTCTATCGAAAACTGTAAGGTGGAAAAGCGATTGGACCAACGGTTTGCAAGATACAGCGACATTTGTCAGAAGATCAACAATTTTTAAAGTGAGTATATCTCGGAAACCGTTGGTCCAATCGCTTTGAGCTTGTTCTTTTTATTTATTATTTATAATTTTACAGTTTAAATTTTCCTTTGGACCTTTTATTACTACAATGATGTTATCAACGTTTCATATTATATTGACTTACTGACTTATGGATAGAGAATTAATAATTTAGGTAACTCTGTTTCACTACAGCATGTATGTATATCATGCGTCGAAGAGGATAATCGAACAGGATTGAAACATCTATTGCATGATATGATTATGTAAATTTCAGTCTTTGGAATTAAACACAATAATTTATGTACAAATAAATGCGTTAGCTCATATAGACTTAATTATTAGAAAACAGTTATTTTTATAATAAAGATAACTGTGGATGATCATATTGTGCATGCTTTAAATACAGAAATTCACTTGAATTTTTGCAAGTAATGCTCGTATTCAGAATTTTGCTAGATTATTTAGATGAAGCTTCTAAATCGTTCGATTCAATATTTCTTATTCCGACTTTCGAACGATCTTGTCGCTGAAATGCGTACTTGCATATTTTCACAATCGAAAGTACACGGAGAAAAAAATGTAACAGCGCTCTTGGCTTGCGTTTTATTAGCCATCTGTTTCTATGTTAATCTTAGAGGGGCAATAAGAAGTATATTTTCCACTTTTTTCTTCATTTTTAAAATACACTTCACAATTTAATGAAACCAATTATGATTTTGCATTTTACTAATACATTTATTTTACATATTTTTCATAATCGGCGATCAATCACCGATTTAGATTTGCGAGTGACTAAATTTCGTGTATGTGCTCTCTCAGTTCGAGAAAGAGTAGTAAATGAAAAGCACAGACTAATCCGCGAGAGATAAATTCGAATGAAAATCGAACATTCTACTAAATTAACGTTTCCTCGATTCTATGAACCAGCGAATCAAATAAATATTTTTCGATCTGCGACGAGAGATCGAAGACTCTTGAAGGTTACAATCCATATAAATAATTCTTCATCATAAATCTGACTAATTTGATAAAATAAACTTCTAAAATTATGTGAATAATTAAAACTACATTTTTATAAAATTTTAATAGCGTATATCGCATATTTTTGTTAATTAATGCTTCTATGTAATATATTGAATAATATAACGTGTATCACATTTTGTAATACGCTTTACTTTATCAAAGATCTAAGAGAAGAGAAATCATTTGTGAGGAAAAATTAAAAGTAACTCGCATATTAACTGCTATCGACAATGTAAAATTAGTAAATAAATAGATGAATCTTAAAGTAACGTATTATTCAAAATTAATTATGTTAATAAATCATGAAACTTTTAATAGTTTTAACTACATACATACATTGTGTTATTAATATATTTATACAATTAAACTTATTATTTAATTAGTAAATTTTTCAATATACAATAGTTTTGAATGATACAAACGAATTAAACACAAATACAATATATGGAATGTGGGTTTGTTAATTTATCGTTACGTAACAACATTTTATATAACAATACTAACATTTTGTTCTATACATATACTCAATACTGTTTCCATTCTAACTTGTTAGAAATTACAAAAATTATAAATATTTTTTTTATAATTATATACATTTCTATTTAGTCAATAAAATTAATGTATAACAAAGAGAATATAAAATTGCAAATATAAAATTATGAAACTTTATATTTTACGCTATTCTCATTTCTTCCTATTATTTAAAAATATTAACGTAGAAATGTATTTATGTAAATATACAAGTTAACGTCATTAAATATGTGTAACAATATTACAAAAGTATAAATTTAATGATTTACCTGAAATGTTTCGACATAGTTATCGTTAACACTTTTCTGCTTTAGCAACAGCAGCAGGTATAGTATCAGTAGTTTTAGATGATACACACTGTCCGAGTAATTCTGGACACGATATATCATTGGAAACAATGCTATGGATTTTTCTTAGTAAATCATAATTGATGCGCTGCGTTATTACAGCATCGTGCCTATTTATACATATATTTTATTAAAGTTATATCGTATTTAGAAAACAATATTGATAGTTCAAAGAAAAAAGAATATTTATTTACTTGTATTCAGGATGCGAAGTGACTTCTTTTCTCAGCCAAGCAGCAGTTGTTAAAAGCTCACCAGAAGCGCGTTTCTGTATTAATTTTAAATATCTTTGAATAGTACAATGTGTATCAGCGTCTACATTCATATTAGCCAAATACGAATTCACAAGTGGCACAAGACCAGGAAAAATGCCATTCTGGAAAATACAAAACGATAATGAAATTTATTATTTATAAAGTAAATGTATTCTTATAGAACATTTATTCTTAAATTCTTATAGAAAATAGAAAAACTATATACGTATAAATATATAAATTAAGCATTTAAATACAAATATATTTTTTAAAAAAAGATAAGAAATGTATTCAACACATGCAAAGTATTTTTGTTATGTATCTTTTATCTGATAACTTTACCTTCCCATTAATAATTTCATTAATCGTAAACTCGGTGTATTCGGATTGAGTATTATCAGATTTTATATCAGAAGTAATATCATGACGAAACCAAAATTTCTCCACTTTCACTGCATTTCTTTTCTGCGCTCTAACCATATTTTGGTCAACTTTGCTAATCGGGATTAAAAGATTTAGCTTGTAACTCAAAATGACTCTTGTTAATAGTACTGTAAAACAAACTATCGCAGCATTTTCAAAGTCTGTAATCTGAACTTCACATGGACGGAATTCTACACGCCAACCAATAGATGAGTTTGGAGGTGGCGGTTTAAAACGCATAGTTTGCCAGTTTGTAGATTGTATATTCTGAAATAGTATTACAGTTATGGTATAAGAACAATTACAGTATCAAAAAACTTGCATTAGAATCAAATTGATTATTTCATAACCACTATAAATAAAAAAATCTTACTTTTAAACTACTGAAAAAAACGTTATAGCTTTTACAATTGTAGCACTAAAAATAATTAAAAATAATTTTAAAATGTTTTATTATCTCTTACATTAAGTGAATATCTTAGTTTTAAAATTAAAAAGAAAATTAACTTTGAAAATATATTAATACTTATTATAATATTTTGAACGAAATAAACATTTTTATACATAGAATTTTTGTGTATAGAATTATGTATCTCTGATTCTGAATCCTTTATTATAGTAATTTCGATAATAAAAATTGATTTATGGAGTTTCTGAAATAACCGATTCAATTGTAATCTCACCTCGAAATGATCAGTATCTTCCAAATCGTTCTGATGGACTTTTTCGGAAAATAAAGAAACACTATCTCTAATAAACAAATGAGCTATATGTTGTGCAAGCAAACGATCAATTCCATTATCCAAAAGCTGTTTATATATCTCATCATCGTATGTTAAAGGGACATCGTTATATTTTTCACCTTGTTTGCTAAGGTACGAATCGATAGAATCGTACCTAGACTTACTGATTCTAAATTTGTTTTCTTTAAGAGGTTTTAATCCACGTTCTTCTTCTGTTCTGCAGTCTACTGACGAAGATATGACACTCCAACGACAATCAACGTCACTTATATAGCCTCGATAAAATGGACTGGCAGCGGTTAAAGCCAACTGTCGAATGTTAAAGAAATCTTCTGTAACGTACGTATGAAAGAACACTCTATATGCCACTATTATATTTAATAAAAATGAAGAAAACAAAAGATTAAATGACTGTAGTATTATTTAACACTAACCATGATAGGACATAAAGGTGTTAGTTGATCGTATAATGTTCTTGCTTCTTCTATGTTACATGCCTGAAAGGTAAGTTGCAAACAGCAACATCCCATTCCAAAACCCATTGCGTCCATATAAATGTAATTATCTTTAGCTGCTTTTGAAGAGGATCCATCATCTCCTTTGCTAGTAAAGTCTTCTTTGAATAACAGTGGTACACTTTCATCTCTGTAAACTGGAAAGATCTATTTATATTGAGTAGGAAATTATTCGAAAATTTTATTAAATACTTATATTATATATATATTTAGTACATGTATATATGTGTTATAGTGTATTATATATTTGTTAAACAATATAATAGAATTTAGATCGATGACAATAAATCTAATTAATTATGAAATATTTTTATAATAGGTCAAAGCGGTTTATATTAGTGCCAAATATTTCTTGTGTAAATTTATATACATATCTGATTTTGCAAATTACGTGACAAAATTTTTTTCGGTCTTGAAATGCCATCATGAACAGCATCAGAGTAGTAATGTCACTGTAATAATTTTTTTATAAAAGTATTAATTAATTCAAGTTCAAACCTTGGCTGAGATAATATTTTTCACAACTCTTTACAGATTTTAAGATTCTCTCTCATTAACACTAATTCCAATAAAAGATACTTATTAGTAAATAAAAAAATTATTAAATTGCTTGTTAATCAAGTTGTGATATTATTATGGTAGTTCAGTTGTGTTCTATACATAAGTCTGAAAAGTCAATTTAACATGCAATTCGAGAGACTCAAACGTGGTATATAAATTTACATAAATGATTTAAAAATCTAGTTTTGAATGGTATAAGCATTGCTTTTTACTTATTGTGTATTCACGTTATACGGTTTTAATAAATCGTTTATTATAGTAATACAAATCACAAAATTATCTACACATGATTACAGTATAAGCGTACACAGAATTGAAAATATTGCATTAGACATTTGTAGTACCCATTAATTCTCGTTTTCGATTCTAATGTAAAGTTGAAATAATTGACGGAAGGTAATTCAAAATATAATTCACCAACGACACGATAGTAGAAAGATAACAGCTATCAAGATCAATTATAAGACAACAATAAGACTATAAATTTAAGAATCATCACAGCATTATATATTATTTATTACTTATTATATAATTTTATATCACTGATGATGACCAGAGTAAGGGTTGAAATATAATATTTGAATTAATACATTTTTGTTATTTCATATTATATCTGTAATTAATGTATTTTTATTTTATTAATTGACATTATATTACGTTTCGCAAATTAACAACCAACATAAGGCCCAAATTACCAATGGGTAATATCACTTTTTTAACAATTAATGATAAATGACATAATGGCTTAATTGAATCAAAAATTAAGCCATTATGTCATTTATCATTAATTGTTAAAAAAGTGATATTACTATTCTAATTCTACTCATAACAAGACCAAAAAAGATTTCGGCGTGCAATTTAAAGTCAGATATATGTATAAATAAATTCACAAGAAATATTATTTTTAAATATTAAGATCTGCTCAAATACAAGAATTCTCATATTTAATTAGATATTATTTATTAAGGTCGACAGGAGCGGCGAGCTTTAATTCATTTATATATCACTTGTAGTGCAGCTACATGTCTGCACTTTATCAAATTCTATCATGTTTTGCAGAAGAAATATTTTTCATGAAAGTTTTAGCTTATATTTTAAAAAGCTACGGAACTATTCTACAAAGCTATAAACAATTTTACGAATCTTTCTAAAAAGCCAAATTTCGCAATTTCGCTCTTAAAAACATTATAATAAATAATATTTCTAAGAGCGAGAATGATTTATTTCTTATTCGCAGTATAGATACATGTTTTCATCTAATATTTTGTCTCTTAAAAGTAATATTGCGTCATGAGGACCTTTTTAGCTTCTTTTTTGATGAAACTGTGAAGGCGCGTAAAGAGCAGGATTTTGCAAATTCTTAAAAAATTATAATAAATAAAATTATAATTTTTTAAGAATCTATTTGTAAAATCTAGCTGTGCATGTCTTTGTAGTTATACAATAAAAAAATAATGAACAAAATTATCTGCGAGCGAGTCTACCATGCTGGGTGACTTGGGTTTGATCCCCGGCGAAATTAAGAAATTTTCACGTGCTCGTAGCTTCTCTTCGGCGGTAACAAACCACCAAAAGTATCTATTGCCAAAAAAACCTTTCAATTGTCGTTTAGAGCTGATGTTAAATTGTAGATCCCGTATATCTGTGTACAACCTGCGTGCACACCACTAACATATATATGAAAGGTGAACCCTGTCCCGACTTTGAAATGTTGTGTCATCGAATGATTGAATCAAAATTATGTGCACTTCAACTGTATTATAGTACATATCGGGTGAGATATCAGAATGAATTTTTATTTTGCCTTTTTCCTAAAAAAAGCAGCTCTGTATTAGTCTTTAAATGATTTTTTTTATTTTGAATATCGCAATTAAAATGCTACTCATGCAATATTTTAGTCGTAATTTCAGCATAAAGAAATTTGTCTAAAGATCTTCATAGTCTCTCCTGTCGACCTTTAAGTTAATACATTTAATTCTCAAAATATAATACATTAAGAAACTAATGTCATTCATAATACTGTTACATACTAGGAATGTTTATAGCAACTTTCTCTTCACGACGTTCTCTAATATTCCTGGTCAATGTTTTGAAACGTGGATGACCAGGATATATGGCTTCGTCAGGAAAAAATAAACTCCTAGAAGCACCAGAATTGGGTGTAGGATGAGTAGGAGGATCAGTAAAATCAGGAGCTCCTACTCTGCAACATAAATAATAAAATTAATTTAAAAAGTACCAAATGTAAACTATAGCAACGGTTTCTTTTCATAATTACCTAGGAAAAACGGTTAATGACATTAAAATTTCGTTAGGATGAAGTAATTTTGTTGCCTCTTGTCTTCGATAACGCATGTTAGCTTCAACAACGTTAAAGTGAGCTAATAATCCTCCATATGGTTTTCCTGGAGTACCTTCAAGCATATAAGCACCGTATTCTGGTCTCCAAAGTGATTTTACATTACTGTGAAATAACATTGCAATAATTTCGTATTTATAAAATCAATTTTTGTCTATAAATAAAACAATATAGAACATAAAGAGCTCGTAATTGGGAGGTTTTATTAAATTAAAAATTGTGGCTACTTGACTTTTTATATTAAAGATTAAATAAAAGAAAATTATTCAAAAATTTACAAATTAAAAATTTTTGCGAGAAGGAAAAGTGATTTCTCATAATCTTTGATAGGCTGCATCCGAATTCGCACAAATATTCTATCGCGTCAAATTTTATAGAAAAATGAGAAGAAACGTGTTTTTTACACATAGCTACAGTAAACCTGATATGCTGAAGACTTCAAAAAAGATTCAGATAAACGATTGAATATTGTATTTTGAAATAAAAATATTGAATCTTTTACTTTTTTATCGCATCATCGAAATTCTAGCGCGCTGTTTCATAAATAAGTGTAATGCATAGAATGATATTTTACATAGCGAATTCTGCAGACTGCACTAGTGCGTACTGACAATGAGTGCGAATTTTTTCAGTGCCGTACATTCGGCTTATGTGCACTGTATCAGTGTATTCAGATTATCTTATTCGGTAAATAAAAACTGACCCATTGTAGTACTGAATTTATATTCGGATCGAATGAACTGAACGAATTCAAGAAATGGTGCACTGACGTTTCTGACAGTGCAGTTTGGCATAGCACCAAAGTGGTTCTACACCATTTTAGGGCAGCACCAAAGCAGAGTCAGTGCATGTGCATCGAATTCGCCAACAATTTCCACTTTTTTTAATTGCAAATTTTTATATATATGTACCATATATTGTTATAATTTATTTTTTTTAATCATAATTTTTAAATTTCAAATTAAATAAAAATTACTTAAAATTGTCTTGAACTTCAAATAACGAAAAAAGAGAGCGCTCATATTTTAAAGTTTATTTAATATATCTTATACACAATGTACATATATTAAAGCTTATTTTATATATTCTAATATTTACATATAATTATGAAACGCACATATAGAATTAAAGAGTGCACTTCCAAAAACCGACTATCTCTGATTTTGATAAAAATTTATAAAAAAACTTTATTTTCCGTTAAAATCAAAGCATAACGCGGGTTTTGATTTTTTTGTGTTATATCTCTAAATCTGAAATATCAAAAAATGTTGTATATATACAAGTTTTATTTTTTAGAATAATTTTTTTAATTGAAAACTTTTTTTATTTTATTGTCTCCACACATATATTTTATAACATGAAGCGATTTCCACTTCGTCTCCCCTCCCCCCGCTCTCGCCTCAGGGCATGACTTTCTATTCCACCTCTTCCCTGCCTAGGGACGCATGATTTTCCACGCAAATGAGATCTATCTCACTTCACCTCTTGTCTAGAGGTGAATCTCTCCAGGGTTGTTAAAATTTTTTATCCTAAAATCCCCTGACTTCCCTGATTTCCAGATAAAATTTTAAGATTTTCCCTAACCCGCAAACCTTCTGGTATAAATAGATAAATTTTTCAATATATTTTTCGATTTCCCTCAGTTTATTATCACTATCTGAGTCTTAACAAAGATTGTTAGCAACATTGCAGCTAAAAAAATGTCAAAACATTTTGTAATTACCTACTTTGAGATCATTAAAATTGATAATTTCATCATTAATATAAACATTTTTTTTATTATTCACTTTACTATTTAAAAAAATGGTTTTTTACGAGTCATCAAAAATTCCTTGAAGAGCTTTCACTTTAACCTGAAATGAAACTTTTTACTTTCATCGAAATCAGAGATAGTTGCGATTTTCGGAAGTTTACCCAAATTAATTATTATAATATCAATATATATAACTTAGACTTACTCTGGATCTTCATTTTCTTTTTCATTTAAAATTTTTAATATATCCATAGCTCTTAAACTAAGCTTTGCAGTTTTTGCGTCATCATCAAATTTTACGAGTATGTATTCTACCTATATAAAAATAAAAAATATTATATATATATA